>NC_060144.1:279988122-280291152 GCF_021461385.2 Schistocerca piceifrons
CTCTTCCCTTAACCGTAAATTCCCATCACTCTCACAACCATCTACATTAATTGGTTGAAAAACACGTATTTTAGGGTTTAATCTTGTCTTATATCGCATGTATAGTGCATAACATCACTTTTTTATATGAGCTGTATGTTGTAAAAGACCAGAATACACAAAAAAAATCTGGCCTGTTTTCCCAGTCGTAGAGGTAATCAGTGCACACTTTCCACATATCTGCTCTTCCCTTAATCGTAAATACCCATCACTCTCACAACCATCTAAATTAATTGGTTGAAAAACACGGCTTTTAGGGTTAATCTTCTCTTATATCGCATGTATATTGTATAAAATCACTTGTCTTATATGAACTGTATATTATAAAATATCACAATACGAAAAAAAAAAAACCTGGCCAGTCTTCCCACTCGTACAGGACATCAGTGCACTCTTTCCACATATCTGCTCCTCCCTTAACCGTAAATTTCCATCACTCTCACAACCATCTAAATTAATTGATTGAAAATCACGGATTTTAGGGTTTAATCTTCTCTTATATCGCGTGTATATTGTATAAAATCACTTGTCTTATATGATCTGTATATTGTACAAAATCACAATACGAAAAAAAAAAATCTGGCAAGTCTTTCCACACGTAGAGGCCATCAGTGCACTCTTTCCACATATCTGCTCTTCCCTTAACCGTAATTCCCAACACTCTTACAACCATCTAAATTAATTAGTTGAAAAACACGGATTTTATGGTTTAATCTTCTCTTATATCGCATGTATATTGTATAAAATCACTTGTCCTATATGAACTGTATGTTGTAAAAAACCACAATACAAAAAAAAAATCTGGCCTGTCTTCCCAGTCGTAGAGGCCATCAGTGCACTATTTCCACATATCTGCTCTTCCCTTAACCGTAAATTCCCATCACTCTCACAACCATCTAAATCAATTGGTTGAACAACACGGGTTTTAAGGTTTAATCTTCTCTTATTTCGCATGTATATTGTATAAAATCACTTGTCTTATATGAACTGTATATTGTACTAAATCACAATACAAAAAAAAAAAAGAAAATCTGGCCAGTCTTCCCACTCGTAGAGGCCATCAGTGCACTCTTTCCAAATATCTGCTCTTCCCTTAAGCGTAATTCCCATCACTCTCACAACCATCTATATTAATAGGTTGAAAAACACGGATTTTAGGGTTTAATCTTCTCTTATATCGCATGTATATTGTATAAAATCACTTGTCTTATATGACCTGTATATTGTACTAAATCACAATAGAAAAAAAAGAAAGAAAATCTGGCCAGTCTTCCCACTTGTAGAGGCCATCAGCGCACTCTTTCCAAATATCTGCATTTCCCTTAACCGTAATTCCCATCACTCTTACAACCATCTAAATTAATTGGTTGAAAAACACAGATTTTAGTGTTTAATCTTCTCTTATATCGCATGTATATTGTATAAAATCACTTGTCTTATATGAACTGTATATTGTACAAAATCACTATACGAAAAAAAAAAAAAAAATCTGGCCAGTCTTCCGACTCGTAGAGCCCGTCAGTGCACTCTGTCCACATATCTGCTCTTCCCTTAAGCGTAATTCCCATCACTCTCACAACCATCTATTTAATAGGTTGAAAAACACGGATTTTAGGGTTTAATCTTCTCTTATATCGCATGTATATTGTATAAAATCACTTGTCTTATATGAACTGTATATTGTACAAAATCACAATACGAAAAAAAAAAAAATCTGGCCAGTCTTCCGACTCGTAGAGCCCGTCAGTGCACTCTGTCCACATATCTGCTCTTCCCTTAAGCGTAATTCCCATCACTCTCACAACCATCTATTTAATAGGTTGAAAAACACGGATTTTAGGGTTTAATCTTCTCTTATAACGCATGTATATTGTATAAAATCACTTGTCTTATATCAACTGTATATTGTACAAAATCACAATACGAAAGATTAAAAAATCTGGCCAATCTTCTCATTCGTAGAGGCCATCAGTGCACTATGTCGACATATCTGCTCTTCCCTTACCGTAAATTCCCATCACTCTCACAACCATCAAAATTAATTGGTTGAAAAACAAGGATTCTAGGGTTCAATCTTCTCTTATATCGCATGTATATTGTATATAATCACTTGTCTTCTTTGAACTGTTTATTGTACAAAATCACAATACGAAAAAAAAAAAATCTGGCAAGTCTTCCCACTCATAGAGGCCATTAGTGCACTGTTTTCACATATCTGCTCTTCCCTTAACTGTAAATTCCCATCACTCTCACAACCATCTAAATTAATTGGTTGCAAATCACGGATTTTAGGGTTTAATCTTCTCTTATATCGCATGTATATTGTATAAAATCACTTGTCTTATGTGAACTGTATATTGTACAAAATCACATTACGAAAATAAAAATCTGGCAAGTCTTCCCACTTGTAGAGGCCATCAGTGCGCTCTTTCCTCATATCTGCTCTTCCCTTAACCGTAAATTCCCGTCACTCTCACAACCATCTAAATTAATTGGTTGAAAAATGGGATGTTAGGGTTTAATCTTAACTTATATCGCAGTTATATTCTATAAAATCAGTTGTCTTATATGAACTGTATATTGTACAAAATCACAATACGAAAAATTAAAAAATCTGGCCAATCTTCTCACTCGTAGAGGCCATCAGTGCACTCTGTTCACATATCTGCTCTTCCCTTAACCGTAAATTCCCATCGCTCTCACAACCATCAAAACTAATTGGTTGAAAAACACGGATTTTAGGGTTCAATCTTCTCTTATATCGCATGTATAGTGTATAAAATCACTTGTCTTATATGAACTGGATATTGTACAAAATCATAATACGAAAAAAAAAAAAATCTGGCAAGTCTTCCCACTCGTAGAGGCCATTAGTGCACTCTTTCCACGTATCTGCTCTTCCCTTAACCGTAAATTCCCATCACTCTCACAACCTTCTAAATCAATTGGTTGAAAAACACGGATTTTATGGTTTAATATTATCTAATATCGCATGTTTATTTTATAAAATCACTTGTCTTATATGAACTGTATATTGTACAAAATCACAATACAAAAAAAAAAAAAAATAAATATCTGGGCAGTCTTCCCACTAATAGAAGCCATCAGTGCACTCTTTCCACATATTTGCTCTTCCCTTAACCGTACATTCCCATCGAACTCTTACTGTTATTGCTCTTGTTTCTAATTTCACTGAAGGTTGTTTTGGCTTTCCTACATGCTGAATACATACTTCCGGTAATCATTACTTTTTCGATTTCTTCACATCTTTCATGCAGCCATATTGCCTTATCTTCTCCACACTTCTCTTTTATTTCATTCCTAAGCATGTATTTCGGTATTCCTGAATTTGCCTGAACGTTTTTGTACTTCCTTCTATCATCGATCACCTGAAGTGTTTCATAAGTTATCCAAGGTGTCTTCGCAGCTGTCATTCTTGTACCTCCGATTTCCTTTTCAGCTACTGGGACTCCTCTTTTTAGAGATGTTCATTCCTCTTCAACTGTACTGCCCACTGAACTAATCTATATTGCAATGTCTACAGCATCAGAGAAATTAAAACGTGTCTCTTCATTTCTTAGTACTTCCGTATCCCAGTTCCTTGCTCATTAATTCTTCTTAACTTGACTCCCATACTTCAGCCCGCTCTTCGTCGTTAGTGAATTGCTATTTGAGTCTATATCTGCTCCTGGGTATGCCTTACAATGCAATATCTCGTTTTAGGAATCTCTGTCTGGCCATGAAATAATTTGACTGAAGCCATCCTGCATCTCCCTGCCGAATGCAAGTACGCCCACTTCTCTTGTGATTCTTAACAGATTATTCGCTATTTATAAATTAATTAAATCTTTGTGGCTTATTAGTAACTGGATCGAGACCACACAGTGAATTATAGTAACGTATTTAAAAAAATTTATACGAACTCTCCGCGCTTGAGCATGGCATTTTCGTTAAAGGTCCGTTTATGTATCTTTAACCGTGTCTCTCTCCTGTGTGTTGTCACTAAATTCGGACTTCGTAATATGACAGCATCCGAAGACGACGGTGGATCGAGCTGGACGACTTTTTGCTTAGTAGTACGGAACCTTTTGCTATGCCAAGTCACCAAGCAATCTTACAATTACTAAAGACAAGAAATAAAACACACATAAGCTATTAATAACAGTGTATTCTGAAATAAATTACGCTTTCTGCTAAGAAAAGCTCATCATGGAAATGTGCCTTCAAACTGCCCCCAGAGCTGTGGGGCGAAAGGACACACCTCCAGGCGAGCAGCTCACTCTGAATCACATTGTATATATAAGTCTACAAATACACATACATATAACATAAAACACACATATCATAACATAATATTTACAAAAAACAGATTTTCTATGCTTGAATGTGGCGCGTGCGCCTATATTAGTTTTATGATGGCATTGAGCCTACTGTGCAGTCGCCTAAAGTTCAGTACTAGCGCGGCCGATGCGAAGCGAGTTTATCGCTCGACACATAGTTTACTCTCAGTCCGTGTGTTCATGTCCACAAGACGTCGCAAAATTTATCATCATAGATTTTACAATTGTGGATCAACATCCAAAATAGTTACAAAATCCTAAAGTTACAACACTCTTTAACATGAAATTATAAATTCTTATTGCTGATAGTCTTTTTCGCACACTATTACGCTTGAAATGTATTTTTATTTCAGATGTAACGAATTTCACGACGTGTCGTCGTTCACAGTTCTATGAACCGAAACATACGATAACCTCATAAATGCGAGCATTTTTATGGCAGTTAAATCTCATAGATCGCAGTTTTGATACAGATGCGTGTGCGCGATCACTTGTAGCACAGTTTACATTTTTGGCACTGGTTACACTGTTTGCCTAGACAGATGTCACTATTCTTGTCCTAGGTCGTACGCCGCTTGATAGAAGACTGGTGGATAGCCACTCCACAGCATAAGTTCCTGAAGGCACAGAAGCAGAACCTCGGACGGAACGATGCTGGAATCGATCTTCGTTTAGACCAGCTAAGAGTGTCCGTCATCTCCGAGAACGTATTGCCCCCTGAGGACCGGACCAAATTTCGCCACCCGTCGAACGGTCTTCCTCGTTTTGGAACAAAGCGACCGTAGGTGCAGTAGGGAAACAGTTCTTGCTATTCAGACTTGCAGAGATACAGCGATCCAGCGCAGTAAATGTAAATTTTCAATGCACTCAAAAGTGCCGGTGCACTTCACTATGACAGTTTCTCCATGCACTCAGTTTGTGAAGCGATATGAAAATATTCGTTCACAAATAGTTGTGACGTAGAAGAAACGTCCGCCGTTAAGTCTTTACGCAAACAATTAACTCAATTCTACACCAGCAGTTTGTAAACAAATTTCAAACATAAATAGTTCATCACGTTTATATACATAGCTTTATATCATAAATAGTCTTTTCTAATTATGCGGTTTTTCACACCAGTGTCCTCGTTGTTACAAGTACAGCGACGTATGGTAAACGGCCACAAACAGTTTCAGGTTATGCAAGTCTCATATCGACACATGTAACAAGTACAGATAACACATACAAGTGAGCATAGATCATTTATCATTCGTAAATACAGATAAATACATGGAAACTTGTTACATATAGGTTTTTATACAGGTACAAATACATGCAAACATATTACGTATCGGCGTTACTTAAACACAGAGACGTATTCCTCTTGTCTTAACACATGTATGATTGGTCACATACAAATATTTTCATATAGCTTTACATAAGTTTACAATATTTACAGTATTCACAATCCTTATAAGTTTAGATCTAAGTTTTTCTTTGCAAATAACAAAAGCAGTGAACTACCATCAAACACAAAAAATACTCGCGACACGAGTGTATAAGTGCTCTGTTAGCATGACCTTAGCTGCTCATAAGTATGTGTTCAATGGTGGGAAGCTTATCCAATCAGTTTCAAGGTGAAAGTTTAAGTGTGTAGAATTATTAAGTATTCACGTGAATCAATCCTTAGTAGTCGAAGACTGACGGTATAGATAGTCAGTCTCGTAGGCTTCTCACACCAGTACAAAAGTTAATATAAAATTTACTTTAAGAATTTAAGTGGCTGCTGTAAATATTCGGCGAAGACGAATCTCTTCTTTCTCCTTCTGCAGCTGACAAGAACAGCTGAAATAAAACTCTTATACTACGTAGCTTCTCTGTAGAATTACTGTGAGATGCGTGTATTTGATACTTGTTTATAACTTAAGCATGATCCATAGATGTGTTTACTGTTGAACATGATATACTCTAAGATCACGGTGAGCATATGGTCCAATAATTCTGTTTGTTTTAGGATGCTGTAGCTGATATGCACCAGGATGCGGAATGCTGACAATAACATAAGGACCGTCGTACAGCAAAAGCCACTTCGTGTTACGCTGCTGAAGAGCAGACGACTTACGGTGAGTACGCAAAAGCACTAATATACCAGCTTTAAACTCCTGCTTCCCCTTGACAATGTGCACATACGTTTTTTTCCTAATTTTGGCTTCCGCAGTCACCGTCGCACAGACTTCCCTTACCTTTCTGTCGTGTGTTCTTTGCTGAAAAGGAAGTTTCGTTAACGGCGTTGTCCAATCGTTGTCTTCTTTGCGATCGAACATGAGCTCATTACGAGTATACGGAGTTTCATAAACATTGAAGTTGCTGTGTATCTCTTCAAATAAAGACAAATATGTCACCCAGTTGGTATGTTTGGTAGCAATGTAGGTTCTCATAAATCTGTTAACCTCACGGAACACACTTACGGTGGGATTACACTGGGGACTATATCTTGATATGAAAGTAGTCTTAATACTATTGTCTTTGAGAAATATTTGCCACTTGTACCCAGTATAGTATGTAGCATTGTCGGATAAAATAGCTTTTGGTTTTCCCATGTGAGGATTGTAGTCACATGAGAAACAACGATTGATGGCAGTGGCAGTAGCAGATCTTATAGCATACAGTTTAACATGCTTGGAGAATAAATCGTAAAACGCAAGAATATATTTCACACCACCACTGCTTGTGGGATGTGAACAACCTATGTCCGAACTTACAATTTATAGAGGTTTCCTGGATAGAATAGAATGCAAATTAGTCTTCGCAGACAAGCTCAGCGGTTTAGATTTTTGACAGATCGCACATGTTTTGAGTATACTTTGGATCTTACGTCTCATATTGCTAAAGTAACAATAGGTACTAAGCTTTGCTTGGCACTTCTTGGTACCATAATGACCCCAAACAAAATGTGTGTGCCAAATTACCTTGCGTTCAGAATCCTTAGGAACACAAACACACAAAGTAATGGCTTCAGAGTGACGGTGATAAGACAAGACATCATTATGTATCAAATATCGGTTGGACAGAGGATGGTCAGGTTGATTTGTGAGTAAAACTCTTATATTATTCCAGTGAGTATCAGATTTCTGAAACGCTGACATTTCTACGTAAGTCTATATGATGCTGGTAATATAGATTATCCTGCATAAGAAGTATTCAATTATTCAGTAAACATTCATATTATCCAGGTCAGAGTTACACTCTTTCAAGCCTTGAGGCAGACGAGACAAAGCGTCTGCAATGAAGGTGTCTTTACCTTTAATATATACTGAAACATGGGACTTAGGGAAGGCAGGATCCGGTGTGGACGGGACCTTACTCAGTTACCGTTGGTTGCTTGGATTTTTTTTTTTTAAATGACGTATACTTTATTTGAAACCAATTGCAAATGAGCTTGACAATGAGGAACAACTATCAAATTTGCCTGCTAAGAGACAATGTCTAGTAAACAGCTTCTTAAGCAAAATGCACTCACGGCTGAAGGCCTTATTGACCAGGACTTCAAATTATTCGTCGGCTGAATATCCAAATACTAATAACTCAAAAACAATTTGATGGCTGAAAGCCTGGCTAGAAATTTCTCAAAAACATTTAAACTTCTCCAAGAGATACTAATATATTTTTAGGAAAAAACAATCATCAAAATTTTACTATTAAGAGACAATATCGAATTAAAAAATTCTTAAGAGAAATTGCATTCACGGCTGAAGACCTTATTGACCAGAAATTCAAATTATTTGTCGGCTGAAGGCCCCAATAATAATAACTCAAAAAAACTTATTGGCTGAAGGCCTGGACAGAAAGTTCCTAAAAACAGTTAAACTTCTCCAAGAGATACTAAAATATTCTTAAAGAACATTTTACTATTAAGAGACAATATCTAATTAAAAATTGTTAAGACAAATTGCATTCACGGCTGAAGGCCTTATTGACGAGAAATTCTAATTATTTGTCAGCTGAGGTCTAAGTTGCCGTTAGTTGGTCAGTTTTTTTTTAAATGCATGTATACTTTATTTGGCACCAATTGCAAATGAGGTTGACAAGAAGGTACAATTATCAAATTAGACTATTAAGACACAATGTGTAACAAAAAATTTCCTAAGCAAGTTGCACTCACGGCAGAAGTCCTTATTGACAAGAACTTCTGATTACTTGTTGGCTGAAGGACCAAATAGTAATAACTAAAAAAAAAAAATTACGGCTGAAGGCCTGGATCGAAAATTCTCAAAAACAGAAAAACGGTTAAACTTCTCCAAGAGATACTAAAATATTTTTTAAGAAAAAAAATGATCAAATTTTTTCTATTAAGATAGAATATGTTATAAAAAAATTCCTAAGACAAATTGCATTCACGGCTGAAGGCTTTATTGACTAGAAATTCTAATTACTTGTCGGCTGAAGGCTCCAATAATAATAACAGAAAATTAAAAAAAACTAAAACAAAAAAGAAACAATCAACAAACCAAGAGAGAAGTGTGTCTCAAACAGTGCTCCAAGGATCGGCCTGTGAAAGTCGCTCAACTTCACAATCGATGAGTCAGACAGCCAGGAGATGTATTCACTTGACCGGATAGCAATTCAAACTAGTGACAAGTTTAAACGCAGACGAACACTCTTACAAAATCTATCTAACGTCAGGCAACCAACACAACTATGGAATAACCCAGGCAAGGCGGAACTGGCGGACAGCACTGCATCTTCAGAATGCGGTGTTTAGAACATTCCAGAAGCAGAAGGAACCACTACGACCAAAGCAGTCCAATAGAAGCAATATATCCGAATGACAATCAAGGAGGCTGTAGAACTTCACGCCTTACCAGACAGCTGCGGCAAGGCGAGGAAAGGTACACTGCTGCGAAAATACGCTAACCTCCAGGGCAGGTAACTGGGGCGTTAGCGGCCACTAGGCGGAAAAATACCGCAGGTTGAACTCCACTCGTTGCTCTTCGTCCCAGCGACCCTGCGAGCAGCAACGCACGATCAAACGGCGTGATCTCAAAGTATTGGAGGTTTCGCTACGAGGTTAATGTTCACTCAACTCAAACGTCCTGGGTCCGGTGGACAACTAGGTTGTGGCCCTCGTAACTAGAGCCCCTTCATCGGGCAATGCCTGCCTGCCTGCCTGCTGCCACTCGTGGACAGACAACTCTAGCAAACGTAGTGGCGCCAGTAAACACAAGAAGAAAAGGAGACGCCACTATCCCTATTACACGATGCCAACCTACCAACGGTACCAATGCGAGCCGCACACGGCTAATATACAATTTCAGAGGAATAGTTTTGCAAAGATAAAGCCAAAAGTGACTATCTGGGATGTAGCAGCTTACAAGTTAGCAGAAATGTGAGAGCTTGGTGCTCAGTATAAATTTTAATGCGCTTACCATATAAATAATGATAGAATATCTGAAAGGCCTACACTGTAGAGAGTGTTTCAAGTTCTGTGGTAGAGTATGTGCATTAACATTCACTAGGTGTGCAGCTCGCCAAACTAATAATTTTCACATGATGTTGTTCTCCATTCCTTACAACTTGAAACAAGCAACAGCTTAAGCCATAGATTGAGGCGTCACATGTCATACAAAAATCTTAATTAAAATCAGGGATACCCAAAATGTTTGCGTTAACCAAAGCATGCTTAGCACAATCAAAGTCTTTCTGTGGTGTGGTAAAGATCGTCGAAAGAAAGATCAAAGTCCAAGAAAAGATTTCAATTGCTTTGTAGTCCCTGAACTAGGAAAATTCCTGATTGCGTCTAACTTTCCTGGGTCGGGTCGTGTACCTTGAGCATTAGTAATATGTCCAAGATACCTAATTTCTTTGCAAGCAGATTTCGACTTTTTAAGATTAGCTGTCACTCCATCTTGTGCGAATTTATGTAGAATCTTTTGCAAATTATCAGTGTGTTCCGAGCAAATATTAATAGCTATGTGCAGGTCATCAGTGTAGTGAGTAACCGTTTCAACCAATTCATCACCAAGTACAGTATTCAATGCGGTGATAAACACGCCTAAACTGACGTTCACACCGAAGGGAAGGACACAAAATCTATAGGTTCACCCCCCGAATATAAATGCAGTATACTTTCTAGAATCTGGCGTGATTGGGACTTGCAAGAAAGAATTGGACAGATGTATCGTAGAAAAATACTTAGAATCTAATAATTTCTAAAGTTACTCGTCTAAATTCTCACGTTTCGTGCGAACAGGTAAAATAATCTCATTAGTTGCACGAGCATCCAAAAGAACTCTGATATTCCCGTTAGGTTCCCTTACTACAAGTGAAGCACTGCAGTAAGGTGACGTGGAAGGTTCGATAATTTTCCACTGTAAGGTTTGTTTCAACTCGTGCCAAACAGCAGGTCTTTGGGATAGTGGCACATTATAGGTTTTGTGGAAGAATATTTGATGAGGTTTAACTTCTATTTTATACACATATGTGTTGATCACACCTGGTCGTTTTCTAAATACTTGTATACACTTGCGCCGGCCTCGGTGGTCGAGCGGTTCTAGGCGCTTCAATCGGGAACCTCGTGACTGCTACGGTCGCAGGTTCGAATCCTGCCGCGGGCATGGATGTGTGTGATGTCCTTAGGTCAGTTAGGTTTAAGTAGTTCAACGTTCTAGGGGACTGATGACCTGTCCCATAGTGCTTAGAGCCATTTCAACCATTATTGTATATTCTTGGGCAAAACATCATAATGTTCATTACGTTCATCATACGTGGCAACTGTTGTTTCTAATAATTTATTACTAATTAAAGTTTTCAAGTCCTCAGACTCGGTAACAGAAGCGTGTGTCTCTGTGTCAACATGATCAGTGTCCCGTATTAATTGAAACTTGTGCCCTGTGCGGTATTTATTGTGCTTCAGAATCCTGGTATCCAGGTCAATTGAACTTTCACTCCCATTATCTCTAAGTATACAATTAGTTGGGAGAAGTCAATAGTGCTGTCCTTCTCGCACAATATATCTAACCCTAAAATACAATTAGTGTCCTGGTTTTGGACGACGAGGAATAGCCAGTGTACGATTCCATTATCTACCTTGACTGTCACAAATACCTGTTTCTTAACCCTAGAAGACTTATTGCCTACGGCAGTTAAAATTTTATATTTCTGGACAGGATACTCTGGTACGTGTTCGAACTCACATTTTCTTATAAGAATCATAGGACAAGACCTAACAGCCGTTCCTGTGTCCAGAATAATAGTAGTGGGAATACCACGCACAACACCAGTAGTTGAGGCCAAAACAATTTCACTGGATGAAGGACCCCATTGGATGTTCTCTTATAACAGTTCGTCAAACAAGGTTACGTCATGATTATACCTGTAGTGACTGACCTTAGTTTGACTTCGTCACATTTGTAGTGGGTTTAGGCACAGACGGAGGTGGAGTATCACTAGTTACTTCGATAATATTTACATTTGGGTATTGTTTATTATAGTCTCCGAACCGTGGCGGTCGTTGCGTTTTCATGTTTTGACTCACTTGCGGGCTCGTAAATGCATTCCAGCTCTTGAGTATGCATTTGCGGCGGCGGAAATTGCCACTGGCATGTATTGTTGTTATGATGTGGTGGTGTCGCAGTCTTTTCACACTGGGCAGCGTAGTTGTTGTTACTCCATGTTGGTCCAGATTTGGTGGGGATTGATAGATATTTTTGCTTAGCTTAAAATTTTTGTTACTATTCCGATAACGATTATTACTGTTGCAGTTGTTGTTGTTGCTGCTGTTGCGCTGTCTCTTATTTGGATTGCCACCAGTAGAATAAGAAGTGTTATAATTGCCGTTTGTGCTGTGTTGTGCATGTTGGTTCTGTTATGTGTATACATTTTCTATTTGAAGCGGTTGATTCTGTAGGCTTAGGAGTCCGACGGCAGCCGACGCGCGTGAATTCGTTGGCTACCCTGCGTGTTTTGCATGGCGCTGGTGTAATCATTGCAGCAATTGTTTTGCGGTACGGAGCGCTGGCCCTCGAAAACCATATCAACAGAATCGAGCACTGTGAGAAACTATTCTCAGTCGTTGTCTGAGACGTGCAGAAGTATTTCTTTGATATTAAACGGCAGTCTTGCCCTCAATGCGCTGATGATGTCTCGCGTTGCAACCAGCTCTTTATGGGAATGTCACATATTTAAATAGTTCTGGAAATATCGGCGCAAACTGCCATGCTTAGGATTGAATGGTTCAGGACTCACAATCTTCCTACAAAGTCCTTCCTGTACAGGTTGTGACCAAATTTTAGACGCATAATGGTTCGTAGATGACGCATCTGTCGGATTCATTATACGCCCATACAGCTGCGTCGCGTTGGATATAACCAACAACGTAAGGTATCCTCTTATGGTCACTCCACATACGAGGAAATGCATTTCTGAAGGCTTCAAGAAAGATGACAAGATGTATGGTTCTTTTTTCAGGTATAAATCTCTGAAATTGTCTATGTTTTACGAGGTTTTCCTCTTCTTTGGTATTATTGTAATGTTTAGTTTCAGAATAATTACGGTAAGGTTCACCTGACGAATGGCAAGGAAAATGTCGTTGATAATTATCACGACTGCAATGCAGTGTGTCATGTCGAGTTGCGTACTGTTGTTATTGTGAGTACGTAGTATGCGGTGTGTATGCGTCATAAATGAACTTGTGTTCATTGCTGAACTGTGTGTTTTGGTTGCTACTACTGTCATTGCACCCTGGTTGTACGTAATTGTCGAACTGTTTCGATTGCGCAGCGGCAGATTGTGTTGCTTGGCTGATTACGTGTTTCTTGTTATTTATAAATTCCACGACCATGTCGTGGACAACAGCACGCAATTATTCTCGTAAGCACTCGTCAAAATATTTGTATTATCTATTGGTGTATGAGAAATGGTTGTCAGTGCGTAGTCATACTTTATCAGAAAGCTGTTTGTCAATTATGTCATCCTTGTTTTTGACATCGGTAATACGCGTTTTTATTTCATCATGAATTGCCGGATAAGATTTTTTCTGAGTAACTACAGACCCGCATGTTTTATTGAGACTGTTCGCTTGTGCTTGCATATCTGTCACATCTTAATTTTTGTTTTCTTGTTGTAATGAAAGCTCTGAAAATTTCGCGTTGAGATCTGACACTTGTCCAGTCAATCTTTTATTTATCTCCTCTACACGGCTACATAAAGTGTGGTTTGACTTTCAAGTGCAATTAAATATGTTTTAATTTCATCATGTCGTGTTTTCATGTCGTCACGAGCTGTTTTCAAAGTGGAGCGTATAGACGTCATCTGTTGGTCATGCAGTGTCATTTGTTTCATAATGAAATGAAATGACATGTCGTGTGGCTAGGGCCTACCGTCGGGTAGACCGTTCGCCTGGTGCAGGTCTTTCGATTTGACGCCACTTCGGCGACCTGCGCGTCGATGGGGATGAAATGATGATTGTGACAACACAACACCCAGTCCCTGAGAAGAGAAAATCTCCGACCCAGCCGGGAATCGAACCCGGGCGCTTAGGATTGACAGTCTGTCACGCTGACCACTTTTTTTTTCTTTTTTTTTTTTTTTAGACGCTACCCTTTTTTTTTAAAGACGCTACCCCTTCCTTTTTTTTTTGACGCTACCCCCTTTTTTTCATTTTTTTTTTACGAGTGTTCAGTTATGAGTAGGTGGAGACAAGGCGGGCAGGGGTCGAAACCCGAGGCCTGGCCGCGATGTCTCCCCTCTCCCATCCCTGAATCACTCCCTCAAAGTAGCTTTTTGATTTATTTTTGTTTTATTTTTATTTATATTTTTTTTACCAGGAAAAGGGTAAATGAAAAAAAAGGTCTTTATTGGTACAAACTTAAATACAACAGAAATGCCATCCTACCGGCGAAAATAACACAAGACAATATACTCGTATAAGGCGAGGAATTTTTTTTTTTTATGAACAAGGTGCAGGGAAAAAAAGAATAATAATTCTGATGTAATCTAAGAGGTGGGAAGCAATATACAGTGGAGTGAGGGAAAGACCAGTGTTGTCTGGGGTAGTGCATTAAAGAAAGGAGGTGCGTGTCCATGCGCCTACTCCACTGTGGGTTACAATGTAGAAAGTAGCGCGGGGAGTCTCAGATGTCAGCAGGGGGGGCGGGAGTCCTGTCGGCGTGTGGCACCATCCAACTGAGCGGGGGTGAAGTAAAGATCGCATGTAGGTAATTGGCGAAGAAGGCGCGGTAGCGCGGTCGCTGTTCGACTTCACTGTGGGTGGTTTGTAAGTACTGCCAGAAATCAAGGCGTGATTTGTCGCCACCATTATACATGTAGTTGATCGTCCATCCCTTGACCCATACAATCGCATGATTTTTGGAGGCGGGGAAATAAGTATTCTCAGGATGGATAAAAGTCCGTGGGTCAATCGAATCCGGCGGAACGCGGAGGTAACAGGCAACGAACTGTCGGGCAAGTTTCCAGACGTCACTGGTGGCAGTACAAGTCAGTTGATGGACATCGTCATCCACGAGGTGGCAAATGGATCAAAGTGGAGAGTCCTGTAGTCCGATGGCGTGAAGGCGATGGTTTGTGGCGAATTTTTCGTTTGCGACTTGGTACCATGTTGCCCCGACGTTGGAGGGAAGAAAAGGCTGGTGGATATGACGCCAAACCGTGGGCCACCGCTTGGACGGATGTCTGAGTTCGATATTGTTGCTGGATATGGAACGAAGGAGAGGGGTGTAAAAATCTTTAGGTCGAGGAGAACGCGTGGTCGGTAAGTGTGTGTGAGCATAACTGAAGTCGACGATGAAATCAGAAATGTGCGTCAAATGATGCTTGATGTGTCCGACTGGTACTGGTGGTGTTATGGTCGCGGGCACAAGAATTTCCAGCAAGCTGCGCGTAAGGGAGGTGCCCCCGTGTCACTGCTTGTGCATGGTGGACATGTACAAGGACGCCGCTCGGAGTCGCACATTGACAAGGCCGAGGCCTCCTGCTCGCGGGGGCAGGGTGAGCGTGTCGCAGCGGACCTTAAAGATCGTACCGGCCGTAAGGAAGTATCCGAGGGCAGCCTGGAGGCTGCGTCCAATAGTTGATGGCAGCGGGAGGACCTGTGCGATGTGGACCATTCTGGCCGCCACATGTTGATTGAGGTATTGGACACGTTGTAAAGAATCGAGTCGTCGGAGAAGATTTTGTCGCACCGTCGTGCGGATAGTTTGGAGTGCACGCCGAAAATTGATGGCAGCGGAGCGGCGCACGGTGGAGGTGAAAATGATACCAAGATATCGTAGTTGTTGTACACACGAGAGAGGTGCTAGGTCTTCGTGTGAGAGGCCGCGTCCAATGGGCATCGCCGCGGATTTAGCCACATTCATGTTACTGCCCGCTGCGATGCCGTACGTTGATATCAAATCAAGCACCGTGTGTGTTTTACTCCGTGAGCGGATCAGGAGGAGGAGGTCGTCCGCATACGCACGACATCGAAAACTGTGCTGTCGCAAGGTGAGACCAGAAAGGTGGCTCGTCAGACTCCCGATGAGTGGCTCCAGGCTTATGGCATACAGTAGGGTCGAAAGTGGGCAGCCTTGCCGTACGGAACGCCGGATCGCCACTGGTCCCGCCACACGGCCGTTAACCTGAATCAGAGATTCGGCGGTGCCGTACAGGCGCCGGACCACGTCGATAAAGGCTGGTGGAAAACCCATGCGGTTCATCACTGAGAACAGAAAAGGATGCCGCAATTTGTCGAATGCGCTGTCAAAATCGATGGCAACCCCTGCGGCGCGGAGTCTGCACGCCGCTGCCAGTGCAATTAAATCGCGACATTCTCCTGTGGCCGTTTGTATATTAACTGAGCCGCCCGTAGTTGTCTGTTCCGGGGATAGAATGCTAGGCAGGATCTTGCTGCATCGCGTTGCCAGTAGGCGTGTAAAAATTTTACAGTCTGCGTTAAGCAGAGTCAGGGGACGGTAATGTGCTGTCGTCACACCTGGTGTCGGTTTGTGGATGGGTATAATAATTCCCGTGACGAAGGACGGCGGTACGGCGTTCCCCATCGTCAGCAGTTCATTAAACATCGTTGTCCACCGTGACGCCATTAGTGTGAAGAAAGCGCGATAAAATTCTATCGGCAATCCGTCGATACCAGGTGACTTATTCAGAGCACCCTTTTTGATTGCATCGTGGGTTTCGTCACGCGTAATGGGCTCCATCAGCTCGTCCGCTTCGTCGCTGGTGAGGGTGTGAGTTACGTGTGGTAACACAGACTCCTCAGCGTGGTTGTTGGTAGTCTCCTCCTGGTACATTGTGCGGTATCTCAGCTACCGAGGGCGGACTAGTATCGAACATTCTGGCAATACTACTGATGTGCAACTGTTCCGCCCCCACCATGTCGTTAGACATGACGTCAGACACCAAAATGGGTACTGGTACACGGTCTATTTTCTAAATTTGCGTCACCAGAGTAGTCAATAATACGTCGCTCGTTAGTATTCGAGTCAACCGTAATAACACTTTCATTGTTTAATAGCATGTCAGAGAGATATTGCGCCTGTGTTTGCTGTCTCTGGTTCTCCATCTTTGCTAATTGTTTTCAGTACCATGCCTCACGTAGTGTATGACACAATAAAAATTTAAATTCGTATGTGTAATCAGAATAAATGTAAAAATAATCTCGCTGTGCGACAATGTCTGAACAAGAAAATTAATTGTTGAAAGTAATTTTGAATACTAATGGCTGCACGCCTTATTACGTCTCACAGAACTAAAATCGGCCATATTGTGAACTGATGAAAATCTATTGTTGCACTGTATGAATATTGAAAGTAATTTTGGAAACCACAATGTAGCTTAAAATCACTGCTAACGGGAACGGAAAATTGTGATAGAGCTACCAAGCAAGCTACGTTAATACAAAGCGCTTGGGCAAGATTGCTGATGTGAAGATGCGATGCCTTACCTTGTATCAGCGATTGCAGCGTAATTTCAGGTGTCGACATACATTCCAGGAACTAGTCTTACTTCGTTGTATCCCGTTTGTCGTTTGCAATAAACATGTAACAAAAGGAAGACCATATAGTAGATATAACAATGCGTCCAGATACGAAGTCGCCAAATTAATTAATGTTTTTTGGCTCATTCATAACTGGATCGAGACCATGAAATGAATTATAGTAACGCATTTAAAAAAAAGTTACACAAACACTCCGCTCTTGAGCATGACATTTTCGTTAAAGGTCCGTTCATGTATTTTTAACCGTGATTCTTTTCTCTGAGTTTTCACTAAATTCGGCCTTCGTAATATGACAGCATCCGAAGACGACGGTGGATCGAGCTGGACGACTTTTTGCTTAGTAGTATGGAGCCTTTTTCATGCCAAGTCACCCAACAGAATTAAAATGACTAAAGACACAAAATAAAACATACATAGGTTGTTAATAACACTGTATTCTGAAATAAAAACGCAATTTAAAAGTACACTTACATTGTGTGATTACGAGTGTTGTTTGGTTGCGACTCGTGAATAAAATAATGAAACAATTGTAGTATTAATGGCTGTGTGCCATATACGTCCGATCTGGACAAGTCCTACAAAACAAGGGGTGACTCTTCCTCTTTCGCCAATAATGTGACGATCAAAAATCTTCAAACGTTTCCAGCGGCTGCATACAATATTTATACAGCCGTGGACTATATCTATGGCATAAATTACATTTTTATTTTATTTCATGACTTATAACTACGCTTTCTGCTAAGAAAAGTTCAGCATGCAAATGTGCCTTTGAAAGACCTCGATTATACAGGGTGATTCAAAAAGAACACCACAACTTTAGGAATTTAAAACCCTACAACGACAAAAGGCAGAGCTAAGCACTATCTGTCGGCGAAATAAGGGAGCTATAAAGTTTCATTTAGTTGTACATTTGTTCGCTTGAGGCGCTGTTGACTAGGCGTCAGCGTCAGTTGATGCTAAGATGGCGACCGCTCAACAGAAAGCTTTTTGTGTTATTGAGTACGGCAGAAGTGAATCGACGACAGTTGTTCAGCGTACATTTCGAACGAAGTATGGTGTTAAACCTCCTGATAGGTGGTGTATTAAACGTTGGTATAAACAGTTTACAGAGAATGGGTGTTTGTGCAAAGGGAAAAGTTCTGGACGGCCGAGAACGAGTGACGAAAATGTAGCACGCATCCAGCAAGCATTTGTTCGCAGCCCAGTAATATCGACTCGCAGAGCTAGCAGAGAGCTGCAAATTCCACAATCAACTGTATGGAGAGTCCTACGAAAAAGGTTAGTTATGAAACCTTATCGTCTGAAATTGGTTCAAGCACTGTCTGCAGCTGATAAGATTAAAATAATCGATTTCTGTGATTTTATCCTTGCTCAAATGGAAACAGATGAATCTTTCGTTTCAAAGATTGTGTTTAGTGATGAAGCAACTTTCCACACTAACGGGAAAGTCAACCGTCACAATGTCTGTATATGGGGCACTGAGAATCCGCGGGAAACTACTCAGTATGAACGTGACTCGCCCAAGGTGAACGTTTCCTGTGCCATTTCAGCCAATAAAGTTTTTGGTCCCTTTTTCTTCGAAGGTGCTACTGTAACTGGACTACAGTATCTGGAGATGTTAGAGAATTGGCTGTCCCCTCAGCTCGAACAAGAAGCACAACAATTCATATTTCAGCAGGATGAAGCGCCACCACATTGGCACTTATCTGTCCGTAACTACCTGAATGTCAACTACCCGAGGCGATGGATCGGTCGCCAGGCTGCCCGTGACAGAGCACTTCATCACTGGCCTCCAAGAAGCCCTGATCATACCCCCTGCGATTTTTTCTTATGAGGGTATGTTAAGGATATGGTGTTTCGGCCACCTCTCCCAGCCATCATTGATGATTTGAAACGAGAAATAACAGCAGCTATCCAAACTGTTACGCCTGATATGCTACAGAGAGTGTGGAACGAGTTGGAGTATCGAGTTGATATTGCTCGAGTGTCTGGAGGGGGCCATATTGAACATCTCTGAACTTGTTTTTGAGTGAAAAAAAACCTTTTTAAATACTCTTTGTAATGATGTATAACAGAAGGTTATATAATGTTTCTTTCATTAAATACACATTTTTAAAGTTGTCGTATTCTTTTTGAATCACCCTGTGCTTTTTCCTCTATCGTTTCTGCTACCAAGCCCATATTCTCCCGTAACACATTCTTGTACTCCTTCCCCTACAACGGGGTTCCAGTAGTCCTTGACCATTTTCATCTCCCTTTACCTGCTGGTTTACTCGTTCGGTATTCTATCTCTTTTTCTTCGTTTTGCAACGTCCGCACGTATATGTGAACTACCGTTGTCAATATTGGTTTGCTACCGAATCTGATGAGAACAACCCTGTCACTTAACTGCTCACTGTAACTCGCTCTCTGTCCTACTTAACTACTCCTAACGAATCATATTCCCGTTATACCAACTTCTACAGCTGTTGATAGTGCCCTACACTCTCTGACCAAAAGTCTTTTTCTTCCTTCCATTTCACAACACTGACCCACCACTACACGTCGCTTGAGCCTCAGCGTTTCCTTTTCACATTTTCTAGCCACCCTAACACGTTCAAACTTCTGACATTCCATGCCCGACTCTTTGAACATTAGTAGAACATTATCCTTTCGTTGGTTATTCAATCTTTTTCTCATGCTCATCTCTCCGTTGTCTGTCCCTCCTGAACAGACGAATGGGGGCTATTCCGGATTCTTTTGCCAATGAAGAGATCATCATGACACTCTTTCAGTTACAGTCCACATGTTCCTCGGATACACTTTGTGTCTTTATCACAGTGGCTTCTAAATCCACAAGCGTTTGATCATTGCTGAGTCTTCCGCCATTAGGGGCAGTTTCCTATCACGAGAGCTAGAGATTACCCTGAACACTATCCGCTCTTCGGCTCTCTTTGGCAAAGCCGTTGCCTGAATAACGGTCACTTCTTACGCCCGAAGTTTTCTGGTACCATTGCTGATGATGTTTATTCAAAATGTTACTGAAGGCGTGGTTCTAACTTGGGATCGAGGACGTTCTGATTGCTAATTAAAGTCACTACTTTTGTTTACTTTTTATTAATTTTTTCCAGGGTTCAAATGGCTCTGAGCAATATGCGACTTAAATTCTGAGGTCATCAGTCGCCTAGAACTTAGAACTAATTAAACCTAACTAACCTAAGGACATCACACACATCCATGCCCGAGGCAGGATTCGAACCTGCGACCGCAGCGGTCGCTCGGCTCCAGACTGTAGCGCCTATAACCGCACGGCCACTCCAGCCGGCAGTGACTTGGTACTATCACGAAATTTCAGAGGACCATAGTCAATACATCATGTAATATACGCCTCAAATGCGTGAAAAATGTAATTGTAACAGGATTTAAAAAACTATACCCCTAGAACATACCCTACAAACCATTTCCCAGCTTCCAAGCTATGCATCACTTTACGTAGCTTTCTTACATTTTATTATTTTTTTAAGTATTTATTTATTTTGTATTATTTATATATACATTTTTAAATTTTTTATATAGAAATTTAAATTCAGATACACAACGGATTAAATTTTATTGTAAAACGCAAATTTTGCCTTTCTTCTAGAATAAAAAATTCCAAGTTGATTGCAAGGAGTATATAAACTCATATGTATACGTACTTTATTTTTACACATCACATAGCACAACTGGAAAGATATTGAGGCAATGAACAAAACAAAACGAGCGGTAAAACTGGAAGAGAACAAGCCAGAGCAAAGCAGATGGAAATGTATATAATAATAAAAACACATATCATGAAGAAAATGAAATTAAAGGACACCTTGCCGACGAAAAACAAGATTCAACGTGTAACCCTTCAGGCTTTCCTGGCGAGATCTTGACATGTGGAATAATCGGGTCTACTGCCGGTTGTTTGTGTCGCTCTGGCACAATATTTCGGCCACGTAACTCATTGCCTTCTTCAGATGCTTCCTGAGACTGCCGTGTCGGAGGATCTTGTCCAGTATTTACGCCCAGAAGGCGCTGGGTGCTCTCTTTGCCGTCCGGGCCCACCTGGCGCTGCTTGTAATGTGTTGTCTCTTCCCCAGTGCTCCCTCGGACGTCCGCGCCCGACTTGGTCGCCATGTGTGGCAGCTCTCTGAGGCCTGTCCTGTGTCGGGCGTTCCGTTCGCGGTCCGGGCCCGCCAGGTGCTGCTCCTGAGGTTTTGGCTTCTCCCTGGTGCTCCCACGGACGTCCGCGCCCGGCTCGTCCACCATCTGTGGTCGTGGCAGCTGTCTGGGGCCGGACCCGCGTTTGGCGTTGCGTTCGTGGTCCGCGCCCGCTTGGCGTTGTTCCTGAGATGTTGGCACTTCCCTGGTGCTCCAACGGGCGTCCGCGCCCGCCTCGTCCATCTGCAGTTGTGGCAGGTAGCACCTAGTGGAGACCAAACACGGACGTAAAATTCCTTGGGAAGTACATTCGGACCCTGGGACTTTTGAGTTGGTGATTCCACAATAAGTTTATAAGCTTCCTTAGGCTGAGAGGCAGGTAAGAACATTTCATTATGTTGAAAGGTAATTGTCATGTCCAAGGTGCTGACCAGTGGGTTGCAGAAGGTATCACTGTATGCATCGACGTGGTATGTCTACATACACTATGTGGTGAAAAGTATCCGGACACACCCAAAAATATACGTTTTTCACTGTGCTGCCACCTACTGCCAGGTACCCAATATCAGCCACCTCAGTGATCATTAGACATAGTGAGAGAGCAGAATGGGGCGATCCCCAGAACTCACGGACTTCGAAAGTGGTCATGTGTTTTGGTGTCACTTGTGTCATACGTCTGTACGCGAGATTTCCACACTCCTAAACATCCCTAGATCCACTGTTTTCGATGTGATAGTGAAATGGAGATGAGAAGGGACACGTACATCACAAAAGCGTACAGGATGACGTCGTCTGTTGACTGACAGAGACCCCCGACAGTTGGTGAGGGTCGTAATGTGTAATAGGTAGACATCTATCCAGACCATCACACAGGAATTCCAAACTGCATCGATATCCATTGTAAGTACTATGACAGTTAGGCAGGAAGTGAGAAAACTTGGATTTCGTGGTCGAGCGGCTGCTCGTAAGCCACATATCACGCCGGTAAATGCCAAACGACGCTTCGCTTGGTGTAAGGAGCGTAAACATTGAGCGATTGAACAGTGGAAAAATGTTGTGTAGAGTGATGAATCACGGTACACAATGTGGCGATCCAATGGCGAGATGTGGGTATGGCGAATGACGGTTGAACGTCACCTGCCAGCGTTTGTAGTGCCAACAGTAGAATTCGGAGGCGGTGGTGCTATGGTGTGGTCGTGTTTTTCACGGAGGGGGCTTGCACCGCTTGTTGTTTGGTGTGACACTATCACAGCACAAGCTACACTGATGTCTTAAGCACCGTATTGCTTGCCACTGTTGTATAGCAATTCGGGTATGGCAGTTGCATATTTCAGCACGGTTGAACAACTGTTCATAATGCACGGCCTGTGGCGGAGTGATTGCAAGAATATTTCTACGGAATCCAAACTGTTCTTTCCCGAGGTCGGCTTCTACCAGTTTTTCCATTCGGCACTTCCTGTCGATCTCATTTTTGAGAAGTTTGTATTCGTTTTTGCCTGCTTCACTTACTGTACTTATATTTTTTCTCCTTCCATCAATTAAATTCAATATCTCTTCAGTTGCCCACGAATTTATACCAGCCCTCGTCTTTTTACCAACTCTATCCTCTGCTGCCTTCCCTATTTCATCTCACAAAACTACCCATTCTTCTTCTACCCATTCTTCTTCTACTGTATTTCTTCCCCCGTTCTTGTCAATCGTTTTCTAATGCTCTCTCTGAAACCCTCTAGGAACTCTGGTTCATTCGGTTTATCCAGGTCCCATCTCCTTAAATTCCCACCTTTTTGCAGTTTGATCAGTTTTAATCTGCAGTACGTAAACAATAGATCTGCCCCTGGAAATTTATAACCTGGTTCCTAAATCACTGCCTTTCCATTATATAATCTATCTGAAAAGTGCCAGTGTCTCCCGGCCTCTTCCACCTATTCAGCCTTCTTTTATGATTCTTAAACCAAGTGTTAGCTATGATTAAGTTATGCTCTGTGCAAAATTCTACCAGGCGGCTCCCTCTTTTATTCATTACGCCCATTCCGAATTCACCTACTACATTTCCTTCTCTTCCTTTTCCTACTATCGGATTCCAGTCCCCATGACTATTAAGTTTTCGTCTCTCTTAACTATCTAAATAATTTCTTTTATCTCATAATACATTTCTTCAAACATTTAGTCATCTGAGGAGCTAGTTGTCATATAAACTTGTACTACTGTGGCAGGTGTGGGCTTCGTGTCTTTCTTTGCTACAGTATTGCGTAGTAGCTTACCCGCGCTCCAATTTTGTTATTCATTATTAAACCGACTCCTGCATTATCCTTATCTGATTTTGTATTTATAACCCTGTATTCACCTGACCTAAAGTCTTGTTCCTCCTGCCACCGAACTTCACTAATTCACACTATATCTAAGTTTAAGTTATCCATTTCCCTTTTTAAAATTTTCTAACCTACCTGTCCGATCTGTGATTCCACGCTCCGATTCATATAATGCCAGTCCTGCTGAGTAGTCCCCGTCTGGATATCCATATGGGGGTCTATTTTAGCTCCGGAATATTTTACACAAGAGGACGTCATCAAGGTTTCAAAAATGGTTCAAATGGCTCTGAGCACTGTGGGACTTAACATCTGTGGTCATCAGTCCCCTAGAACTTAGAACTACTTAAACCTAACTAACCTAAGGACATCACACACATCCATGCCCGAGGCAGGATTCGAACCTGCGACTGTAGCAGTCGCGCGGTTCCGGACTGAGCGCCTAGAACCGCTAGACCACCGCGGCCGGCCATCAAGGTTTAACCCTACAGTAAATCTGCATGCCCTCGGGAAAAATTATCGCTGTAGTTTTCCCTTGCGTTCAGCCGTTCGCAGTACCAGTGCAGCAAGGCCATTTTGGTTGATATTACAATGCCAGATCAGTCAATCATCCAGACTGTTGCCCCTCCAGCTACTGAAAAGGCTGCTGCCACTCTTCACAAACGACACTTTTGTCTGACCCCTCAACATACACGACTCCGTTGTGGTTGGACCTACATCTATCTGTATCGCTGAGGCACGCAAACCTCCCCATCATTGGCAAGGTCCATGGTTCGTGGGAGGTACGTTTCCATAACTGGTCAATATGTCCTTTAGAAAGTTGCCAACTACCTCCGGTGGGACACTGAATTCTTGATCATTGGTATAGTCAATTTCAGCTTCTGCGAATGACACCAAACTAACGGAATTATCACGATGCTTTAACGGGACTTTGACGACATTGTCGCAACAGTAATCTTTCAACGTGAAGGGGATCCCCAAATTTGACGTAAAACACGTAGTCGCCTGCGTCAAAATAAGCAGTGAGGACCTGATCAGAGATCACGTGAATTCCAACGACAAGCCAGTCGTGGATTCCTGACCAGGGCTGCAAATGTCGCGTAGTTTTATTGAAAGTAAAGCTCACTGAACAATGGAATAAACGTGGAAACCAAGGCAGCGATAGCGGAGCGGCCGACGCCGCTGCAAGTAGACAAACACAACCCAACAGTAAGGCGGAGTGGAGGCACTATGACTCACTCGGTAGACAGAGCAACTCTAACTATGAAAGCTTCACACAAGGGACGCTTCGGCAAG
The DNA here is from genome assembly GCF_021461385.2 of Schistocerca piceifrons. Taxonomy (NCBI): domain Eukaryota; kingdom Metazoa; phylum Arthropoda; class Insecta; order Orthoptera; family Acrididae; genus Schistocerca; species Schistocerca piceifrons. The sequence goes on from NC_060144.1 coordinate 280,013,259, forward strand.
TGAGATAAACAAGAACCTAACCGATCGTCGCTGGATGCGGAACTGCTGCTCTAGACCACGGGCACCATTTCGTACCACCACTATACTGCGAGAGTGGGAACTTCTTACGCAGTAAGCAGCATCATCTTAAGGTGCCCTCAAAACGGAAGGGATTCGGATTGGCTGATTGGCTTCGTTCCATGTGTGCATCCTCCAGTTTAAGAAATATATATGGATTTCCTATATTGCTGGTGGAATTCGCTTTAAAAGTTGGAGTTAATTTGTCACTCTTAAGTCTGGGCATGTGTCGCATATTGTGTGTCATGTGTGTGCTTGCGAACTGAAGTGTGTGTGTGTGTGTGTGTGTGTGTGTGTGTGTGTGTGTGTGTGTGTATTTGAAATCTGATTGCATTGTTTTGATTTAACTGTCCATTACGTTGGGTGTTTCTATTTCTATATTATTCAACAAGGAAATACAGTTCATTTTAACTTTTTAAGACGTCGTGTGTTAGGACTGGCTGTATGCGTGCAAACAAAGACCAATGAATGAAAAGAATAGAGGGCCAACCATCAGTAATGAGAACAGTGTTGACAGTGCTGGAGATTGTGAACATCGTTGAAATTTCGTGAGCGTGGCTAGTCTTCTCGATATTCCCTGTCAGTCGCTTTTGTGTTACAAGTAATACATCAGAGCTCAGCGACAGGCATCATTCTTTCCAACGTGCACCACGATCTGCAGCAGGTACTACTCGATTCATTCAATGTCTGACGGAGTAGCCTCTTGCATTTGTTGAATAAGATCAGCAGGCATACACACTGAGCACACTTGGTTATCTTCCTTATCCCTTGCTACCAAATCCCTAAGGAGTATCCCTATCCCCCACACGATCGAATTGCCGACGATTAATAGACCCCAAAACTTTTGTGTTTGCTTCCACCTGATAAGATAAACAGCACGTTCACGAGTAAGTGAATTGTGTCGTCCTGGCTCAACATTAGTTTCATTGAGAGACCACAAGATTAGTTGCTAACGTGCTAAGACAGATCCCTCGTACCTCACATCCTAGTTCAGTGCTCATGGATCTACTACTGACAGGCCACTCACTTTGAAGTCGACAGGTGTTAGGGAGACGATTGTCTCTGAGTTGCCTTTGCTGCGTGTGGTATGTGAGTCTCGGTCGTTGATAGCATTCAGGATGATTTACAGCTGCTTAAGAACAGCATCAAACGCATCCTGTGGCTTCCACTATGAGGGTGCACTGTCGATGCTATAACGCCGTTTCTCTTAACAACGAAGAAATTACTTTAAAATAATCTCCAGGCATCTCTTTTAATTTAGGGATGTTTAATGCTGAAAGTATTACAAGAGTAGTTTCCTTATTGGTACTACAATGCCAAAGAAAGTGGCTAGCGTTACAACAAGAGGGAAAACCTACGTTAATATTTAGTGATTCTGTGAAGCTGTTTGAAACCTATTTCTTGAGATTTTGGTTTTTCGGGGTTACGCTCAGCAAGACACTCATATGCGAGTCTCTCAAATAACGGAAATTTATGACAAGGTCAGAAATTTAGAATACTGTTAAAGGTGCAAACTAATTGGTACACAATACGACATTTGTGATAAGCGCAAAACAAAATATTCTGTTCGCATCATATGACTCCATATGAGTTATCTTTAACCTTTGTGCAAACTTTACGACACTTCCTGAGAACAAACAGGTCAGCAATCATAAAACTAAAGGGTACTGTCGTCGTAACTGCCGTCTGCGTCACGTCTGCTGTGCAGCGAGCTACGTTGATTTAAGTATTAACTGTATTTTTCTTACTTGTCACTTCTTCTACCGTGTGCTTTTGCTTTTAGGAAGCTTTAATTGTTTAGTGCTGGTAATAGTGTTCCATAGATTTCGTGTTTGTTTTGAATACGGTCAGAGAGAGTCCCTTTAGTCAGCCATAGTGCCAGTAGTGCTAGTGTTGGTTTTCAATACAGTGCAGAGGCAGGTAGTGCTATTTTCATTGTTTTCTACAGTAAGTGTCCAGTAACCACAGTTTAGTCAACTATCAGCCGCCTTTAGTTAATTAGCAGTCTCGTTAAAAGTTGATTAACACTCTACAGTAAATTGATTTCTTAGGATGTGTGACTGCTGTGTACGGACGCAGGAGGAGCTTGCCACTGTTCGCGAACAGCTGAACGTGTTGATGGCCGCGGTCAGCCGTCTTCAGGCTGCTGCCTCGGAGTGTAGCGGCAGTGGGGAGTCTGGTGCGTCGCGTGGTACACCCCAGGTGTTGTATGCTTCGCCCACGGTCCCTGCTGTCGAGACATCTTCGCGGGTACCGGGCGCGGTTGGGCCACCCTCTCCCCAAGGCGGGTTCAGCGGCGTTCGCGGCGCACGAGGTGGAGGGCCAATGTGGAGGCTGGCCGTGTGGCATCGCCCGCTCTGCCTGTGAGTGGACATGTGGCCGCTCCTTCAGCAAGGTCCGAGCAGGCACACGAGGGGAGGGGTTTATTAGTTATTGGGAGCGCCAACGTTAGGCGGGTGATGGAGCCCCTTAGGGAAATAGCGGAAAGGTCGGGGAAGAAGGCCAGTGTTCACTCTGTCTGCTTGCCGGGGGGTCTCATCCGAGATGTGGAGGAGGCCCTGCCGGCGGCGATAGAGAGCACTGGGTGCACCCGACTGCAAATTGTTGCTATGTCGGCACCAATGACTCCTGCCGTCTGGGTTCAGAGGTCATCCTCAGTGCGTACAGGCGGTTGGCGGAGTTGGTGAAGGCGGAAAGCCTCGCTCGCGGGGTGGAATAAGAGCTAACTATTTGTAGTATCGTTCCCAGAACCGCTCGCGGTCCTCTGGTTTAGAGCCGAGTAGAAGGCTTAAACCAGAGGCTCAGACGATTCTGCGGAGGTCTAGGGTGCAAATTTCTCGACCTCCGCTATAGGGTGGTGAAATGTAGGGTTCCCCTGAATAGGTCAGGCGTGCACTACACGCAGGAAGCGGCTACAAGGGTAGCGGAGTACGTGTGGAGTGCACATGTGGGTTTTTTAGGTTAGAGAATTCCCTCCCTAGGCCCGACAAGACGCCTCCTGAGACGCGGCAAGGTAGGAGTAGGCAAAATGCAACAGGGAATTACAATATTAATGTGCCAATAGTAAACCGCAGTAGCATCTATAGAAAGGCCCCAGAACTGCTCTCATTAATAAACGGTCACAATGCCCACATAGTACTAGGGACAGAAAGTTGGCTGAAACCAGATGTAAACAGTAATGAAATTCTAAACTCAGATTGGAATGTATACCGCAGAGACAGGCTGGACAGTGAACGGGGAGGCGTGTTTATAGCGATAAGAAGTACAATAGTATCGAAGGAAATTGACGGAGAACCGAAATGTGAAATAATTTGGGAGAAGGTCACGGTTAAAGCAGGCTCAGACATGGTAATTGGATGTCTCTATAGGCCCCCTGGCTCAGCATCTGCTGTGGCTGAGCACCTGAAGGATAATTTGGAAAATATTTCGAGTAGATTTCCCCACCATGTTATAGTTTTGGGTGGAGATTTTAATTTGCCGGATATAGACTTTGAGACTCAAACGTTCATAACGGGTGGCAGGGACAAAGAATCCAGTGAAATTTTTTAAGTGTTTTATCTGAAAACTACCTCGAGCAGCCGACTCGTGGTGATAACATATTAGACCTACTGGTGACAAACAGACCCGAACTATTTGAAACAGTTGACACAGAACAGGGAATCAGCGATCATAAAGCGGTTACTGAATCGATGATTTCAGCCGTAAATAGAAATATTAAAAAAGGTAGGAAGATTTTTCTGTTTAGCAAAAGTGACAAAAAGCAGATTTTAGAGTACCTGACGGCTCAACATAAAAGTTTTGTTTTAAGTACAGATAGTGCTGAGAATCAGTGGACAAAGTTCAAAACCATCGTACAATATGCGTTAGATGAGTATGTGTCAAGCATCTTGTAAGAGATGGAACAGAGCCACCGTGGTACAACAACCGGGTTAGAAAACTGCTGCGGAAGCAAAGGGAACTTCACAGCAAACATAAACATAGCCCACGCCTTGCAGACAAACAAAAATTACGCGAAGCGAAATGTAATTTGAGGAGGGTCATGCTAGAGGCGTTCAATGAATTCCTAAGAAATCCTAAGAAATTTTGGTCATATGTCAAAGTGGTAGGTGGATCAAAACAAAATGTGTCCAGACACTCTGTGACCAAAATGGTACTGTAACAGAGGATGACAGACTAAAGGCCGAAATACTAAATGTCTTTTTCCAAAGCTGTTTCACAGTGGAAGACTTCACTGCGGTTCCTCCTCTAGATTCTCGCACAGATGACAAAATGGTAGATAGCGAAATAGACGACAGAGGGATAGAGAAGCAATTAAAATCGCTCAAAAGAGGAAAGGCCGCTGGACCTGATGGGATACCAGTTCGTTTTTACACAGAGTACGCGAAGGAACTTGCCTTCCTTCTTGCAGCGGTGTACCGTAGGTCTCTAGAAGAGCGTAGCGTTCCAAAGGATTGAAAAAGGGCACAGGTCATACCCGTTTTCAAGAAGGGACGTCGGACAGATGTGCAGATCTATAGACCTATATCTCTGACATCGATCAGTTGTAGAATTTTGGAACACGTATTATGTTCGAGTATAATGACGTTTCTGGAGACTAGAAATCTATTCTGTAGGAATCAGCATGGGTTTCGAAAAAGACGGTCGTGTGAAACCCAGCTCGCGCTATTCGTCCACGAGACTCAGAGGGCCATATACACGGGTTCCCAGGTAGATGCCGTATTTCTTGACTTCCGCAAGGCGTTCGATACAGTTCCCCACAGTCTTTTAATGAACAAAGTAAGAGCATATGGACTATCAGACCAATTGTGTGATTGGATTGAAGAGTTCCTAGATAACAGAACGCAGCACGTTATTCTCAATGGAGTGAAGTCTTCAGAAGTAAGAGTGATTTCACGTGTGCCGCAGGGGAGTGTCGTAGGACCGTTGCTATTCACATTATACGAAAATGACCTTGTGGATGACATCGGAAGTTCATGGAGGCTTTTTGCGGATGATGCTGTGGTATATCGAGAGATTGTAAGAATGGAAAATTGTGCTGAAATGCAGGAGGATCAGCAGCGAATTGACGCTTGGTGCAGAGAATGGCAATTGAATCTCAATATAGACAAGTGTAATGTGCTGCGAAGACATAGAAAAAAAGATCCCATATCATTTAACTACAATATAGCAGGTCAGCAACTGGAAGCAGTTAATTCCATAAACTACCTGGGAGTACGCATTAGGAGTGATTTAAAATGGAATGATCATATAAAGTTGATCGTCGGTAAAGCAGGTGCTAGATTGAGATTCATTGGAAGAATCCTAAGGAAATGCAATCCGAAAACAAAGGAAGTAGGTTACAGTACGCTTGTTCGCCCACTGCTTGAATACTGCTCAGCAGTGTGGGATCCGTACCAGATAGGGTTGATAGAAGAGATAGAGAAGATCAAACGGAGAGCAGCACGCTTCGCTACAGAACCATTTAGTAATCGCGAAAGCGTTACGGAGATGATGGATAGGCTCCAGTGGAGAACTTTGCAGGAGAGACGCTCAGTAGCTCGGTACGGGCTTTTGTTGAAGTTTCGAGAACATGCCTTCACCGAGGAGCCAAGCATTATATTGCTCCCTCCTACGTATATCTCGCTAAGAGACCATGAGGATAAAATCAGAGGCATTAGAGCCCACACAGAGGCATACCGACAATCCTTCTTTCCACGAACAATACGAGACTGTAATAGAAGGGAGAACCGATAGATGTACTCAAGGTATCGTCCGCCACACACCATCAGGTGGCTTGCGGAGTATGGATGTGGATGTAGATGTAGAGGTAGAATCAGGTTAAGTGTCTGGAATGAAAGGAAAACGATTTATTGAACAAGAAGCTCCTAACAGAATTATTAAAACAGGTAATTGTACACCATTAAGCGTCAGTTAAGTACGGGATGTTTGACGTACGACACGCAGATTTCCGCAAATTCCTCAAATTTGACTTTAAACAAATAAGTTTACTCTGACATTGGGGGAGCGGACGAAGATGTAACAGCGAAAAATGATAGGAAATACAAATGTAATTATAAACTCGCTAGTAAGAATTACGTTTTCCGTAAAATTTCGAAAATAATCATTACAGTATACCACAACTTACACATACTGTCTCTCTCTCTCTCTCTCTCTCTCTCTCATTCTCTCTGTCTGTCTCTCTGCTCTCTCTCTCTCTCTCTCTCTCTCTCTCTCTCTCTCTCTCTCTCACACACACACACACACACACACACACACACACACACACACGCACACACACACACACACACACACACACACACATGTTTGTTCTATAATCAGTGACAGGTAAAGGAGAATGAAACTTACGACGGCACGTTAAATTTTTATGTTAGACATCAGAATTGTGTAGTGAACTTATGTAAATAACTGTGTCTTATGTGCACGTGAGTAGCTACTAGTCGGCTTGCCTATGTAAATAAACGTCCAGAATGTTTAGAATTTTAACTTAGCTTACTTATGACACTTTATATACTAGCGTGTCCATGGTACACTGTTTGGAAACAGATTACCCCATTGGAAATACTTATTTCCCTCAATGCGGCTCTGTAGAATTCGATACGTTTACTTCGACTAGCCTTGGACTTACATGTCTTAAGGTCTTTCACTGGTCGGCATAGTAACACCGAAAATTACGGAATTGACCTTAAGACCGATCAATTATATGTCCCATCTTCTCCTCCAAGCCCTCAGCCGCCCCCTACCGCACAACGCCCTCCCCCCCTCCCGCCCCCCACACACACACAAACCCACACAATCATGACACCACTGGTCGAAGATCTATTAAAGCTTGTATGGATTTCTTACACGACAGTAATGTGTCACAGTAAGTCATCCGTGAACCATTGTATCAGTCTTTCTACAGTTCCCACATTATTTTTCCAGACCTTAAGGTAATGGGGGCCTCGTAAATCCACAATATTTTTTATTGCATAACAAACTATGCACTCATTTTAATCGTGTCGAGAGTTTTCTACTCCTACACTGTGCGTTCTCAGTTACAGGCGTAAACGAGCGGTTTATCGTCTTCATGTTAATTAGAGTGGCAGTATTGACGAAACTGTAGAGTCACATGATCCAGGAGGCGGGCGTGCCAGAGTACATTGGTGTCTGTCCAGGATAGGTACGGATGTGGGCTCCTGAAGAGATTATTTGCAATGCAAGAGCTAATTCATTACTTTCACTTTCTGTCGGAATGTATAAAGGCGCGCCATTGTTGGCCTTTGAAGCCAACAGCCAGTCGTGTTGGTCTTGAAAAGATGTTAATTTCTGTGTCGTAACGAAGTCCGAGAAACAAGGAAGTAAAAGAGGGAGGTTGTGTTTGGAACCGACGCGCTTAGGCGGTGGTGAGCAGTCAACAAGTCATTTCTTGCATTGGCCAACGGGAATGGGTAAAAAGGGAGCACGTTGTTAGTGGACGACGTCTCACAGTAACACACAAGCTTTGCAGAAGTGACGATCCTACTCGGATAGGCCACTATGAGTTGTACTAGAACATTACCTGGTAATATTCAGGGAAACGATTCAAACATATGAAAATGTATGCATGTATGTATGTAAGCAGTTCCATATCTACTCCATGGCACTGGATCTATTTCAGCCGAACTTTATACACATATCACTTACTGCCTGGAAATCGTCGCTATGGTGTAAGAATAACCTACGTCTGAGGTGTGTGTGTGCGGGAGGGATGGGGGGATGGGTGGGTTGGAAAACAATGAGAGCAGTTAGAGACGTGGATCAAACTTTACACGTAATTTCAAACCTTTCCGAATAATTTTACTGCTTACAACGCCCACAGAATGATGAAGGATACAAAAGTTTATCGCTTACTACATTGTAGCTGTTAACGCAGTAAAACTGTGGCATGAAGCAGGACGTTTTAATTTATTACGTCTACCCTGAAAACTGTATTCGCGACATATTTTGCAGACGGTAATCACATATACGACTGAATGCAGTAGAAAACTATAACATTATACGACACACAGTGGACGTGATGGGCCATCATACACACTGAGACGCATGAGAAACTGTCACTTCATGTGAGACGTTTAAATTTATTACTTCTTTATTATTAACTCTACTCGCAACACATTTTGATGACAGCATCCACACATGCCACTGAATGTACCTCGAAAAGCATATCATTGTACGACACACAGTTAAAGAGATATGACGTCAAATACTATTACCGGTATGACTGTTAATTTATTACGTCTTCACTACTAACTCTATTCGCAACACGTTTCACAGACACTATCGATACATACCAATTAGACCGATTAGGCGATCTGCACACAGGGTTCCCCTAGTAACCAATGGTAATTAATTTGTACATGAAATAGGCAATTTCTAGATATGAGTTGTTTGCGGCTCGAGAACGGCATAGCGGCGGTTGCCAAACATAAAGAGGAATTAATTTCAATGTTAAGCGAAATGAGAAAATTAGATAACTGGTGATGCCAGGTTTAGCAGTTATATGGAAAAGTACAGAACAGTAGTCAAGTGCAGGACTGCAGAAAGGCTTCAAACCAAACTGACAACTAATGACCTCGACAATGACAAAAATTTACGCCACTACCCAGGATGATTTCGATCGCTCCACCTGTTACACAGTTATGCGTAGTTTTCCGTTTCATAACATTCCTAACCGCACGCTCTCCTGGAGTGGCATTTATGTCTCCTAGCCAAAAATTTTTTTTCTCATATGATAAATAATATGGTAACCAAGTTTGATGAAAATTCCTCCAACCATTGTAGAGTTTCCAGTCCCCGCCCATCAGCTAGGCACGTTAAGCGCATCTGATTGTTATGCAGTATTAATTGGATGAAATTGCTTCATTCATTTTTGTACTATGCTCACATTCACATGTGAACCTCCACATCCCATCCGTACCGGTGTATGCCATCAGGTTATGGTTTCTTTCGATTAGTTTAAATTGTTGAGAAGCGATCGTTCTGTAATATTTTCATTGTCATTCCTTTCAACTGCCCACTCCCCTCTCTCTGTCTGTCTGCCTGTCTCTCTCTCTCTCTCTCTCTCTCTCTCTCTCTGTTCCTCTCCCACAAAAAAAGCCTTTGGGTTCCACATGTTCTCCATACCATCACCAATGAGAATAACAACCCACAAAAGTATAGATTGAGTAATAATACCATTGTACTAATGTTACAAGCTGCCCCCGCCTCTACCTTAGGTAGGGGTCTTCTTATCATAACGGACTCGTTTTCTTAAGACTCTAGCATTAGAGAACGCTTCTGCACCTAACTACGGACTGTCATCCGAAGGCACTATACTTACGTATTGCTTAATCCTTAGCTGATGGACGCTATCGCATAACCAGAAAATAATGTATGTACGTGTGCTTTGCTGAGTGGTGACGTGCTTGCCTCCCACGCAGCGGGCCCGGGTTCGATTCCCGGCCGCTCGTGAACTGGATATTGTGTTGTTCTTACCACCATTTCATCCTCATCACAGGCACGCAAGTCGTCGAATGTCGCGTCGACTTAAATAAGACTTGAAATCGGAGGCCGAACTTCGCCGAATGGGGCCTCCTGGCCAACAATGAAATACGATCATTTCATTTGAATGTATGTACAAATATCATTTCCGAAAAAGGTAGTTAATTTGTTCTACACTGTATTCTTTCTTCCTCAAGAAATTGCGAGACCATAATAGTTACCAATAGAGTACAGTTATCAGCAGCTATGTGTCCAATCATTCCATAATTCTGTTCAGTCTTTTGATGTAACATTTAAATGAATTTGTGCTAGCCTAATTTTCAACTGATCACCAATGGTGGTCTTTTTCCAATAAACAAGCAAAACGTGTACCACGTTTGTGTGAAATAGTTCGAGTCGTTCCAGGCTTCTGCTCATATTTCCGTGATACCCACTACCTAATATCCGCCACTAGCCCTAGGACTGTTCACGAAGCATTTTCCTACAGTATTTTTTTTTCTCATACAGTAAACCACGCCGACAAAACGGCCGACAGTTCCAGAGTGAGACCTTATCGGTGGCAGATTCAGTAGGGGAGAATGTTGTAACATTGAACACTTTTCAGACTTCTGCCCTCTAATATAAGCTAAACATATTTTTCTATTCCGTTTTCAAATGATGGCACTCAATTTTTGTGTGGTTCAGTCAGTTTCTGAAATTACAAAAACTGCTCCATGGAAGTATTGTTTTCCAAACGCGCAAAAATGTTCCAAGGTACAACATGGTAATATATCTACGAACAAATATGCTATTGATATTTAAAAGCGTTAATTTGAGATAATCCCATCATTAATGTTTTAATTGTTCATCTTTTACCTTAATACTCTACTACACAGTGATAATAAGAGAACTCAAATTGAATGAAAGTATTCTCAAAAACCAGTTGCAAGGCAAATACATTTTAAGCTATAAGCTACTGGAAACTAACACAAAACACCATGGGCAAAATAGGTATTACAGAAACTATATTCATTTGCAAATATCATTTATTGCATGGCAAAAGCCCTTCCTCCTTTCCAGGCACAAGATGTTGCACGAAGTATGACTTAGCCGTCGATGCCTTGTATAATTACATTTAGAAGTACACAGAAATTTAAATGGCATAAAACCTGCAACTGAACTATCATATTCCAAATGCACAGTCGAGTCATATCAATGTGACCAACTCTCAAAAGCCTGAAAAATCTGTAAAAGAGTACATGGTTTGGGGATGTGGAGAGAAACTTCTGACGCCAATGTTAATGTATAAAATGACAGGGAAGGGGGTAGAAGGATGTTAAATATGCCTCGTGACGACAGGATGCAGGAGGTCGAGCGGTCAGGATCAGAGAGTGGGCATCCAGGTCTGCCGTCAACTGACAACACAGGAAATTAGGTACAATAACGAGAACATATTTCCTAGTACGGTACACAAAGGGTGAGTCTAGGGTCGGAGGTTATCAGTTTCAGGCAAGTCTAGGAGGTCGAACAATTAAATGAAATGGGCAACGGTAGGGGAAGCGGTTCATGTTAAGTTGGAGACCGGTAGTGAAAAGCAGAGCGAGAAACTCTGCCTTCCGAAAATACGTCTGTTCTACTTGAGGTCTGGATTAAAAGAGAGAGAAGCAACTGTGTTTTGCCCCGCGGTAAACTCCAGCGTCCGCACACGAGATCGGTATCCCGTGCACGCTATTGGCTAAAACGAATGGCGTGAATTTGCTAGCAGTTTCAGCAGCGGGCTCAGGGCGCGTCCAGTCGGAAGCTTTAACTGGAGAGAACCGCCTCGGTTTTGAAAGGCAAGAGACTTGTCACATAGACACGGCGTGAATTACTGTGTCAGAAAACTGGTAAAGATTCCACTGGGCTTTTGAAATAAGTTTTTTAAACTAATTCAGTGAATCATTCTGTTATATCCTAGCCAGTAATGCCACCCGAGCCCGCTGCCAAAAGGTTGGCAGCATCAAAGTCCGGACGCCGTCCGCATAAGCAGCGCCAGCGAGACAGCAAATCGCCGCAAGTCTGCGCGCGCCACCGCTGGCTTCTGGCTTCTTAAGCGCTGGAGTCGCGAGCGCTAGGACAGTTCTGTATTCGCCGCTCAGTTGTATACTCGCCACCGAATTGTGTACTTGCTAGTCAGTTGTGTGTTCATCGCAGCAGAGATGTTGTTTGTCGTCAGCCGACGCTGACCTAGCCGCTCCGACTCGGACTAGACAGATCTCTGTAGACACGGAGTTCACTACTGTGTTACTGTATCTTCGTCAATAAAGATAAGTACCGACTTTTATTTAATCAGAGCGTTTGGGGTTTCATCTTTCTGTTTACTGTTCCAGCGGACCGGTCGGTCCGCTATTAAAAGTGTGGCGGTGACTTCGTAAGCCATTTCTACAGCCAAGTGTTTGTCGCTACGAACACCGCCACAAAACTGGCGACGAGGTCTTCCGAACTCGTGTGCGGGGCTGGTTCAACTTGTTCTTGTTATACTAATTATAGCGATAAACTTTTGGGGGCTGGTTTAATTTGTGTTCACTATGTCTGCCGAATTACAACAGTTGATTTTGTTACAGAGTCAGCTAATACAAAGTCTGGTGGAAGTAATCGCCAAACAAGCGGCTAATCCACCAACACAAAAGGAACAAGCACAGGCAGCACCACATTTCCGTGCTTTTGATGCATCTAGAGAAGAATGGCGAGAATATTTCGTGCAGTTGCAGGCGCACATGACATTCTACAAAATCACAGGTATTGAGCGGCAGCTTTATTTAATTTCCACTGCAGGCGTGAAAGTCTATCGACTACTTTGTAAGTTGTTCCCGGAATCCCAGCCAGAAGCTTTAGACTATGACGTTGTTGTTAACAAGCTTGCTGAGTATTTCGAGTCGCGAGTTCCTTTGGCAGCAGCCAGATTCAAGTTCTTCAGATTAAAGAAACTGCCACATCAATCTAATAAACAGTGGTTAACAGATTTACGGGGCCTCACCCGTCAGTGCCGATTTAATTGTGTGTGTGGAGCTTCCTACAGTGATGTCATGTTACGCGACGCTATTACTCAAAACATTGCAGATTCTCCTATTCGTGCTGCTATCTTAAAGTGGCCTGACCCGTCATTAGAGACTGTGATGAACATCATTGAAGCCCAAGATACTTTTGACTATGCTGAGTGTGAGTTAGATCAGCCATGTATTTCTCAAATTGCCTGTGCTAAGCAAGTTATGTCACGCCCGCGGCCCCACCGGCAGAGTCAGACTGTAAACACTAGCCGGCCGCGTCATGTTAAACACATTCGTCAGCCGCGTGTGCAAAATGGTAGAGTTAAGTCTTGCCCTAAGTGTGTTCTTGCTCATCGTCGTGAACGTTGCCCGTTAAGAAACGCGGTTTGTCACTTTTGTCAAAGGAAAGGACACATCCAGACTGTTTGTTTGCGTAAACGCAAGAACAATTCTAGTGCTGCCCAGCCCATGGACATTCATGTTCTTCAAAGTCAGCCCGCCCAGAAGGTCGCGTTTAAAGAGTCTTCCACGGTTCGTGTGGGTAATAAACTTGTTCGCAATCAGCCACCCACCCAGCCCTCTGCTATGCGACCCAAGCGTAATTCAAACGCTGTAAACAGTAATGTACAGACTGCAAGTGAAGTGGGAGTTGTTGTTCCACCCGCCCAACCCACGAGTTGTCGTAAGCAGCGAACACGCGCTAAACGCGCTGATTTTGTGTCTTCCGCCTCCACTGCACCGATCCAGAGACAGTGTAATAAACTATTTGTGAAGCTACGCATCCGGGATAAGGCATTCAATTTTCAATTAGACACTGGTGCGTCTGTGACTCTCATAAATAGTGCTACGTATGCGGCTATCGGCCGCCCTAAACTTTCAGCGGCAAAACATTCTTTGGCTACTTATAGTGGAGAACGAATTCCTATGTTAGGTGTATGTAGCGTGCCAGCCACATTCCGTGGCAATACAAAAACAGTTTCATTCACAGTGCTCCGCGCTACAGACAGTGTAAACATTTTCGGATTAGACTGTTTTGACTTGTTTGGCCTGTCTATCCAAGACAATGTGTTGCAGATTAATTCTGTTGTTGTTCCTCAAGACAGCATAACCGATTTGTGTACACGATACAGTGACATATTTAAAGACGAACTAGGTTGTGCTGCGAACTTTGCCGCTCATATTACGTTAAAAGATAATGCTCAGCCTCGATTTTGTCGTGCTCGTCCAGTGCCTCACGCCCTCCGGGCACCTGTAGAAGATGAACTTCGTCGTTGGCAAAACAACGGTGTTATTCAACCCGTTTCAGCGAGCCAGTGGGCTTCTCCCTTAGTTATTATAAAGAAACCGTCTGGCAAGTTACGTTTGTGTGCTGATTTTAAGTCGACAGTTAATCCTCAGACTGTCATTGATTCTTTTCCTTTGCCTAGACCGGACGAGCTGATGGATAAGTTAGGGGAAGCTCGTTTCTTTTCCAAAATTGATCTCCGTGAACCATATTTGCAATTGCCCTCGACGAGCAATCACAAAAGCATTTTGTCATCAACACGTCGTTGGGGTTGTTCCGTTTTCTGCGTTTGCCTTTTGGTTGTGCGTCAGCTCCAGCTGTTTTTCAGCGTTTTTTGTCACAACTTCTGGCTAATGTGCCATCGTGTTGCAACTATTTAGACGATATTGTTGTGTCCGGTCGGACGCCTGCTGAACATTTCCGTAATTTGGAGTGTTTGTTTCAAGTGTTGTCTCAGGCAGGCCTACGTTGCAACATCGATAAATGTTCATTTTTCCTTACGGAGATGGAGTGTCTGGGACATGTTATTAATGCTCAAGGCATTCATCCCTCCCAGTCACATTTAGCAGCTATTCGTGATTTGCCCGCCCCTCGCAATCTGAATGAATTGCAAGCAGTTCTTGGCAAATTGACATATTATTTTAGGTTTATACCTAATGCATCACAGATTACTGCACCGTTGCATCGTCTCCGCCGTAAGAATGTTCCGTTTGTGTGGTCAGCTGATTGCCAATCAGCCTTTCAGCAGCTTAAAGAGGCTTTATTGAATGATCGTTGTCTGGTCCATTACGACCCTAACAAGCCTCTGGTGTTAGCTTGTGATGCCTCTTCTTTCGGCCTCGGTGCTGTGTTGTCTCACCGAGTCGGTAACACCGAACGTCCTATTGCGTTCGCATCTAAATTGCTAAACAAAGCTCAGTGTAATTATAGCCAATTGGACAAGGAAGCGTTGGCTATTGTGTTCGGTGTCACAAAATTCCATCACTACCTCTATGGTAGACCATTCTATTTAGTAACAGATCACAAGCCCTTGACGTCACTGTTTCATCCGTCTAAACCAGCTCCTCAGCGGACAGCTCAGAGACTACAACGTTGGGCTCTTTTGTTATCACAATACCAGTATGAGATACTGTATCGCCCTACAGCTCAGCATGCAAACGCTGACGCGCTTTCTAGATTGCCGATTGCTGCGGATGATGTCTTCGATTCCTCCGAAGACTCTTGCCATCAGATTGACGCCGATGAGCATCAGTCCCTCCGGGATTTTCCGATTGATTATCGTCAGGTGGCACGTGAGACAGCTACGGATCCTCATCTGAGTTTACTATTACGTTTTGTTCAACGTGGTTGCCCGTCCAAGGCAAAGGACATATCGGATCCTGTGGTTCGTCGCTATTATCCGCAACGTCATCTGTTGTCTGTTTCGCACAGAGTTTTGCTGTTACGCACCGAGAAAGACCAGCTTCATTTTCTCTGCCTCGTGATGGCTGGGTGTTGTGTGCTGTCCTTAGGTTAGTTAGGTTTAAAGTAGTTCTAAGTTCTAGGGGACTGATGACCATAGCTGTTAAGTCCCATAGTGCTCAGAGCCAAAGACCAGCTTCGTGTAGTGGTTCCCCAAGTGCTCCAATCCAAGGTCCTCGACTTGTTGCATCAAGGTCATTGGGGAGTGGTCCGCACCAAGCAGCTTGCCCGCCGTCATTGTACATGGCTCGGCATTGATAAGCAGATTACGCAGATGTCTACAGATTGTTCGACGTGTGCCGAACACCAAGCTGCTCCGCCTCAACGCTATTTTGAGTGGGCACGCCCTGCCGGTCCCTGGCAGCGGGTACATATTGATTTCGCTGGTCCATATTGGAATTCTCGTTGGCTCATCGTGATAGATGCATTTAGTAATTTTCCGTTTGTTTTGCCCATGCAGTCTACAACGTCTGCACAAACTATACAGCCGTTGACTTCAATTTTTTGTATTGAGGGTCTTCCAGAAGTTTTAGTGTCTGACAATGGTCCACAATTTACCTCTGCTGAATTTGAAAGTTTTTGTTCTGCCAATGGCATTCGCCATGTTCTTACTCCGTCGTTCCACCCTCAGTCGAATGGTGCAGCGGAAAGTTTTGTACGCACATTCAAGGATCATATGGACCGCCTTCGTGCTACGCACTCTCGTCAGCAGGCCCTCATCACGTTCCTGTCGTCGTACCGGACCACGCCACGCGACGGCCCTTCGCCTGCGGAGCTTCTCCACGAACGTCGTCTCGCACCCTACTACGGTTGTTGCACCCCCCGGATCGACCCGCCGCTTCTGAGCATCGCACGCGTTTTCAGCGCGACGACGCCGTTTTTTTCAGAGTTTATCACGGTCGCCGTCGTTGGGAACGTGGTACCGTGATAAGTGTCCAGGGTCGCGGTTTTTATACTGTTCAAGGTGCTACTGGGGTGCATAGGAGGCATCAGAACCAGTTGCGCCGCGCTGGCCGCCCGGATTCTGCCGCTCGTTCTTTGTCCACAGATTTGGTCCGCGGCGGGTTCCAGCCGCGCCTTCCGACTTCGCTGCCTCCCCCAGGGCAGCAGCAGCAGCCGTCGCCGCTACCACGCCGACAGCCCGTCCCGTTGATGCCTCCCGCGCAGCTTCATCCGGGAGCGCCCCCGGTGGTCGCTCCGGCGCCTGCGGTCCCTCTTCAGTCGCCACCGCCTTCGGAGCTGATGGACGTCGACCCCTCAGCCGGGCCGCCTTCCCAAGCGGTGGCTGTGCAGCCTGTCCTGCAGCCGCTTTCCTTGGGCACCCCCAAGGAGTCTGACACCGCAGCGCCTTGTCCGGCGCCCACTCAGCAGCCGTCGACGCCGCGTCAGGAGACGCTGCCTCTCTTCGTGGGTCCCGACGCCCCGTCGCGTCCAGTACCAGAAGCTGCGCCCGTGGTCACAGGCGTGCACCCTGACCACGGTTTTCAGTCGGTGTTTCCCGAGGCCCCGCGCAGCCAATGCTGGGGTGCGGAGCGGGGACTGCCACCGACAACAGTCTCCGCCCCGGTCTCTTCTGCTACGCCTGCGGCCAGACCCCTCCCCCGCCGTCGACGCTCGCCACGTCATTACTCAACGACGGTGCGGCGATTTGGGGGGGAGGAGTGTTATATCCTAGCCAGTAATGCCACCCGAGCCCGCTGCCAAAAGTTTGGCAGCATCAAAGTCCGGACGCCGTCCGCATAAGCAGCGCCAGCGAGACAGCAAATCGCCGCAAGTCTGCGCGCGCCACCGCTGGCTTCTGGCTTCTTAAGCGCTGGAGTCGCGAGCGCTAGGACAGTTCTGTATTCGCCGCTCAGCTGTATACTCGCCACCGAATTCTGTACTTGCTAGTGAGTTGTGTGTTCATCGCAGCAGAGTTGTTGTTTGTCGTCAGCCGACGCTGACCTAGCCGCTCCGACTCGAACTAGACCGATTTCTGTAGACACCGAGTTCACTACTGGGTTTCTGTATCTTCATTAATAAAGATAAGTACCGACTTTTATTTAATCAGAGTGTTTGGGGTTTCATCTTTCTGTTTACTGTTCCAGCGGACCGGTCGGTCCGCTATTAAAAGTGTGGCGGTGACTTCGTAAGCCATTTCTACAGCCAAGTGTTTGTCGCTACGAACACCGCCACAAAACATTCCTTGACTGGCTGCCATCCTGCCCGCTCCTTCCCCCCTTCCAGAGACGTGGTGACAAACATTTTTTACAAAAGGACGTCGGTCCCTCCCCAAAAAGACGGTTTACTGTTGTAGGGACCTTAATGCTATGGGAGGGGTGTGTTGCAATTGTTTTAATTTTTTTTAACGGGGAGGGGGGGTACTTACATGTATTCAAACTAATCAATTTCAATGAGTCACAGGAATAGTAAAATAAATATCAAATGTCCCTAGTTTCTCTTCTGTAATAATCGAAATCATCACTGTCCGTATAATCAAGTCTTAAGGCAAACAAAGTTAAAATAATGCCATAAAGCTTCACAAAATAGCAATGAGCTATCATGGTTTCTGTTAGTTCGAGGGAAAAATCTGTCATTATAGCAAAATACTTAATTTTATGGTAATCAAATTCTTCTTCTTCTTCTTCTTCTTTCTTTGTCTGAGCCGTGTCCCGCACTTACGCAGTGTCGGCCATGGTTAATCGGATGTGACGTGGTAAGATTAAGGGGTTGTCGGATGCCCTTCCTGCCGCCACCCCGTACCCCCCAGGAAGGAATTAGTGTACCCCACCTGTATGTATCTAATGTAAGCCATGGAATAGAGCAAATGTGTTGCACATGCCTGCTAGTCGTGTAACTGAGGCGGAACGTGGGGACCAGCCCGGTATTCACCTAGGGGGTGTGGAAAACCGCCTAAAAGCCACATCCAGGCTGGCCGGCACACCGGCCCTACGTCGTTAATCCGCCAGGTGGATTCGATCCGGTGTCTGCGCGCGTACCCGAGTCGAGGAAGCAGCGCGTTAGCGCTCTCGGCTACCTTGGCGGGTCTCTGTGGTAATCACATTATTTGGGTTAAAAACATAATAAACTGAATTACTGCAGAACATTAATACCTGTCTTGGTTAGAATTGGATTAAGTAAATTTCAACTTTAGTAAAATCTTACTACGTCATCTGACTATTTCTTAGGGTAGTAGTTGCACAAATCTGCTCCGGCCATGAAACATTAACACATTTCAGTAGAATGGACGATTCATGTACAAAACGTCCAATAGATGGGGTACCGTACAACACACATAATACAAACTTTATCTATATTAACCCGCATTGAAACACAAAGTAGAAAGCCTTTTCTTATACTGGCAGACACTGGAATTAAGGATGAAATCAGGGGAATGTCATATGGCATAAAATGTGCTTACAAAACCAATTTATAGGCATGGAGAACACACAGGCAAAACTCTACAAAAGGTAATTAAAAAGAGTGTCCATAGTGACAAAACAGCTAACAATATTCTTATCCCATTCACAAAGTTCATATAAAGTATGGGAAAGAATGCAGTGAGTTTGTAATCAGTTCACAAATTACGAAAAGGTTCACATCTAGAATGTGGTTCTGTGCGACACAAGCGTACGCACTGTTTGTAAAGAACTTTCACTGACAGGAGAGGAGCAAGTGGCTTGTCAGGTGGGAAAATGTGACGTCGACAAACTTTAATGGCCTTTCTCTCTAGCAGGGTGATGGAGGGGGTGATGGAGAGGGTATATTCAGTGGCGTTACGCACGTCTTGAGGGTGGGGCAAGAGCAGGGAGGTTAGTGCAAGGGATGAGGAAAGGCGAGAGGGGCGAAGGGGAAGTGGTAGTGGCATTTTCAGCACTCGGCACAGTTGGCGACGTGTACCGACGATATAATGCAAAGTACGCGTAAAAACAGAAAGACAATGCTGCCTAACAGACGGTCAGACACCGGTAATGATCCACACAGAGCGACAACAAATTTGTACTTGAAGAGATCCTGTTATAGGAGAAAACCAAATGCATGGCGGCACAGTAAAAACATTTAAGGAGACTCAGTTAAGATCGCTAGTACAATACTTGCATTAATTCTTAAACAGATATTGGACGACAGAGTACTTTTCAGTGTTTATTATCAGCAAACACAAAATTTATAAAAAGTTGAAGTAACAGGGTGAACTACCAAAACAAGTGTGCGAACTACTGCGTCATTGCACAATAAAACTTCTATTCATTTGAGTGGAAGTCTCTTGCTAACTAAATTCTCAACAAGGTTGCGCGTTACTGCGCTTGGGTGACGACGTCACGTCATGGGTGCTAATCATCAATAAATTACTTCGAAAGAAGTAGGGTGAATTATAACGAAACTTGTGTTAGTCTGGGTGAACTCTCTATCTCACTTACTTCTCTACAGCGGGAAGGTAGCGCACTTCTTCTCAATTTCAGGGACGCATTCAGCTCTTCCCTATTGAGTAGATAACTCAGGTGCTTCATTTGGCAAGGATTTCCACGAAAATGCATTTCGTAGCGGGCATGTTAAGGGTTTACAGAAGGTGGTATGTGGTACTATACTTCGGAGGAAGCTCGGAAATTCAGAGCGCCACCAAGCTAAATGGCGGTACACGGAAAGACAACCCATAACGGCCGGCTTTGCTATTGCGATGCTGCTCCGTTTCACATTCCATCAGCAGTCGGTCGCTTGTTTCCAAACTACACTCAGAGCTATAGGCTGGTCAGAGGGTATGAGAATGAAAAACTCGCAATCATTTTTTAACCTTAGGCAGCTTGAAAGGAAACAGGAAATAAATGTATCTAAAACGACAGTAGGCTTCGCTCATCTGCAAAGCACAGGAACAGTGGAATATTAGTTACAAAAGTTAAATGAAAATTCGAAGTTTCACAATCTATTGAGCAATAAAAGACAAATAGAATAGACACCGCAAGGAGGGGCTCCACATTCTAGGTTTGACAACAAAACGAAACTTTCAACGACGTATGCTTATGAAAAGTAAAATTTTAGTAAGGTAAACTTGATGCATTCTTTCGAAAGGCAAAACTAATCATTGCCATTAAAGGAGATCTAAAAGTTAAATACAGTACAATACAAAAGTTCGGCAACAAAGCTGAATAATGCAAGTAGATTAATATAATCGAAAGACAAATACTTATACACTAGTTGCGAGAGGGTACCTTTAAGCACTTAATACACTCCGTACATTGTCACTCAAAACTTGCCATAAATGACTTAAAATAAAATGAAAATTAGGCTTAATTTATGACAGACCAGACAAAGATTAAGAGGGAAAGAAGAAGTAGCGTTTGGGGGCGTGACTGGCTTATCGCAAGGCGACAGCTGTGTCAGTCAATGTGTTTGTGCCATGAGGACTCAGCTTATAGTAATCTTTCACTGGGAACTTCGGCATCAATTTAGACGACTAAAAACACATTGTCTCAATTGGAAACTCACTGCATGGTAATGTGGATCATGGTTAACTGTTCTGCTCTGACCTCTGGGGTGGCAGCATGAAAGAGACCATTTAAAATCACTTAAAACAACACACATAGGACCTTTGCCTGCTCACCAACAACCTCAATAAAACAACCTCACACATCACTTCATATCAACAAAACTTCGCTGCCCTCGGGCGATAACAGCTGGAAGTCATCATACCCTCTCTTTTAAAATTACGGCGGTAGAACAGATCAACTATTTTTCAGCGTAACGTCGTGCATTGAGTTAATCAGTCAAGGAACTACCACTTACGAAAAACCCAAGGCATGGACAGAAAAAGAATAAACGGTTAAGAAAGTGAATGCAGAGAGGCGAGAAAGAAGAGGAGGAAAAGGTAGAAAAAGCTCATTCCTTTCGTTCCGCAATCCGGTATGTTACACAATGTGGTGTCTGTCTTGGCAACACAAGTGCTATTCGTTTAATTGCGATTGTGTTTGCACAAGGCGTCTACATTCGCCTAGTACCAATAGTAAATAACGGACATCACCAGGGCCGTCAGAATACAATGGTTTGTCGCTTTTCTTACAAGGGCCAAACGCTGATTTCGCGTCTATGCCTGGTCTTGCAATAAAAACAAACTCCCACCAACATAAAAAGATTTAGTGCGCCGATGATTTCGTAAAACTTGCAGACGCGGTATGATGGCACAGGGCGTTACAGAGCTCTTAAAGTGGTCACGTCTATGGAGCAAGGAGAAGGAACCTACTTTCATGAAATGATGCCTATTGGCAAGACGAAAGGAAAACAGTTTATCATGACACGAAAACGAAACGGGAGAAAATGCCATGAACAGTTGGGAGACTCTGTGGTTGCCAAACACACTGTGTAAGCTGCACATCCCAGGAGATTAATTGAAAGCTATCAAAAAAAATCTTAAACTCCTCGTAAATGTATGGCATTACACATGTTCAATGGAAGTGTATTTTTAATCCAATATCTATCTAACATACATCTGAGTGGCTTATCTAGGAATTCAGTATGCCTTTGCGAAGACTAGAATTTGGAAAAGTACATATGTATAACAAAGGAGAATCTTAGTAGTGAAATTGTCCCATAGATAATTAAAGGGTAAGATCTCCTCCGGATAAATGGCTGCAAGGCATAAGATCGTAGCCACACCCACAGTACAGAAAAGACGGGGGCGGCGGCGGTGAGGCGACTGAGGGCCTTATGCACGCGGTAGTCGCGTAGGAGTGGCGTGGGCGGCTGGCTGCACATCGGTGAAGGTACGGGCCCCGGGCGTTGATGCCAGGAGTCCGCAGCTCGTGGTCGTGCGGTAGCGTTCTCGCTTCCCACGCCGGGTTCCCGGGTTCGATTCCCGACGGGGTCAGGGATTTTCTCTGCCTCGTGATGACTGGGTGTTGTGTGCTGTCCTTAGGGTAGTTAGGTTTAAGTCATTCTTAGTTCTAGGGGACTGATGACCATAGATGTTAAGTCCCATAGTGCTCAGAGCCATTTTATGCCAGGACTCAAACGCAGATGGCAACTTGGAGATGACCGGCGGCCAACGTGAAGCGGCAGCCGGGTGGCGGCAGCGGCAAGGAAGCAGCGCCAACCGTGAATAGCGCGCCCGTGCGCTTTGTGTAGCCACAGGAGAGGCACGGGCGCCTCGTGCGTTCGCTTTATGTCTCGGTGCCCAGTTCATAGTAGGCGGGCGCCTACTGAGAAGCTGGGCCGACTGCGTCCATGACATGGGGCCAGAGTGCTCGCAGTATAAATGTGCGCGGTTAGGCACGGCTCGATGTACTCAGCGCGCATTTGTTGGTGCGGCGGCTGCGTGCGAGAGGCAGGAAGTAGACTTTGCCGCGAGTGGTGGTATGCGCGGACGCAGCGTCTGGTGCGACATCGTAGCCGACACCCTGCACCGAGGCTCGGTTCGTAGAGGAATAACAGTGGTAAACATTGACCGACCACACAATGTCAAACATGAACCTGAATAAACGGCCACCCTATGGACCGAACGGTGGGAACAAATCGCGCTTCTGGCACCAACTGTAGAATTGTACGTGGTTTGGGGATGGGGAGAGAAACGTCTGACACCAATGTTAATTTATAAAATGACAGGGAAGAGGGAAGAAAGTTGTTAAATATGCTTTGTGGCGACAGGGTGCAGGAGGTCGAACGGTCAAGATTAGAGAGTGAGCATCCAGAGCTGCTGTTAAAAGACGAAACAGAAAATATTGCTTAACTAGCTGCTATCCTGTACAAACCACCTTCTGCAGTGCGGATGCTGTGAGACGTGTTGAATGAGAGTCAGTAAGGTTCTGGAAGGTGCCGACAGGGACGTGAAGTCATGCTGATTCCAGTACCGTGTCCGGCCCGCACTAGATTCTTCGGTTGAGAATGCATAGCGCGTACAGCCCGATGTGGAGGTCGCACAGATTCTCAATTGGGCTTAAGTTCGGAGACTCTGGCGGGTCGGGGAGTATGGTAAATTCATCTTGACGCTCTTCGAAACATGCACGCACAATGCGAACTGTGTAACACGATGCCTTTTCCGGCCAGCAGATGCCCTCGTGTCGAGGATAGGCAGACCGTGTAGGGGTGAACATGGTCCCCAAGGATAGTTCTATTCTTGTATTGATCCATTCAGCAGTCCACAATGAGCAAATCACCCAGGGATTGCTACAAGATTGTATCATTCCGACTATTGTTGCAGAGTTTCAGACTTACTCACCGTACACGCCAACGGCATAATGTCCGATGGCGTATAAACCGTGATTCATCTGATAAGGCGTTCTGTCGCCACTCAGTTTACGTCTAGTTGTGACGTAATGACGTGCTAAGTGTAGCCGTCGTCGCCGATGAACTGTAGTCAGCATGGGTGCATGGACTAGGTGCCTTCAGTGAAGGCTCATACGCAGAAAGGTTCGCTGAACTGTCGTTGAGGACATATTGTAGATAGCCCCTTGGTTCATCTGTGACGTTAGTCGTTCAACAGCTGCACATCTATTCGCCCAAACACATCTCCGCAGTCATCTTTCACCTTTGTCGTAAATGGCCGTGGTGCACCTAGTAGCCTCGGCGACAGTTTTGCATAGTGCCACTTTTTCATGCAAGGTATACTTTAACCAAGGCGACACGCGAACGTTTAACAAACAACTCTTTCTGAAAAGCTTCCATCCTTGGGCCAAAAGCCAGTGATCATGCCGTTTTGGACGTCAGATAAATAGATCCTTTTCCGCATTATGACAACAACTGCACTGTTTCCCACGCCTCTCCACATCGTTTAGCCCCCCCCCACCTCCCTCTCTCCCTAGCAAACCGCCACAACATACTGTGTATGCCATCCAGCGCTACTTATGCCCGCTACCGTCTGTGAGTGGTTGTTGAACATTGACATCAAACATTTCTGATGGTCACATTACTCTGACTGGACAATGTATCTTTCATATATTATACAGCACTTAAACACAAAATATCTACGAACGCGGCACAAAACACAAACTTGTATCTATTGACAATTAAAAGAATTGTAAAAGATGCCGTAAAGTGACGATGGTGCTCTCTGGTGTGCATTCCCTCACATGATTCTCAAATTTGTCAGATGGTCCACAAGGTGCAACACCCTTCCCTACTTATTGCATTGATTGCTTCGTAAATGAAAATATTTACTGAACTAGTACGGAATCCAGGCCTTTTGCTGCCTTTTTTTTTTTTTTTTTTTTTTTTTTTGTCATGAGTCTACTGACTGGTTTGATGCGGCCCGCCACGAATTCCTTTCCTGTGCTAACCTCTTCATCTCAGAGTAGCACTTGCAACCTACGTCCTCAATTATTTGCTTGACGTATTCCAATCTCTGTCTTCCTCTACAGTTTTTGCCCTCTACAGCTCCCTCTAGTACCATGGAAGACATTCCCTCGTGTCTTAGCAGATGTCCTATCATCCTGTCCCTTCTCCTAATCAGTGTTTTCCACATATCCCTTTCCTCTCCGATTCTGCGTAGTACCTCCTCATTCCTTACCTTATCAGTCCACCTAATTTTCTACATTCGTCTATAGCACCACATCTCAAATGCTTCTATTCTCTTATGTTCCGGTTTTCCCACAGTCCATGTTTCACTACCATACAATGCTGTACCACAGACGTACATCCTCAGAAATTTCTTCCTCAAACTAAAGCCGGTATTTGATATTAGTAGACTTCTCTTGGCCAGAAATGCCTTTTTTGCCATAGCGAGTCTGCTTTTGATGTCCTCCTTGCTCCGTCCGTCATTGGTTATTTTACTGCCTAGGTAGCAGAATTCCTTAACTTCAATGACTTCGTGACCATCAATCCTGATGTTAAGTTTCTCGCTGTTCTCATTTCTACTACTTCTCATTACCTTCGTCTTTCTCCGATTTACTCTCAAACCGTACTGTGTACTCATTAGACTGTTCATTCCGTTCAGCAGATCATTTAATTCTTCTTCACTTTCACTCAGGATAGCAATGTCATCAGCGAATCGTATCATTGATATCCTTTCACCTTGTATTTTAATTCCACTCCTGAATCTTTCTTTTATTTCCATCATTGCTTCCTCAATGTACAGATTGAAGAGTAGGGGCGAAAGGCTATAGCCTTGTCTTACACCCTTCTTAATACGAGCACTTCGTTCTTGATCGTCCACTCTTATTATTCCCACTTGGTTTTTGTACATATTGTATATGACCCGTCTCTCCCTATAGCTTACCCCTTTTTTTTCAGAATCTCGAACAGCTCGCACCATTTTATATTGTCGAACGCTTTTTCCAGGTAGACAAATCCTATGAAAGTGTCTCGATTTTTCTTTATCATTGCTTCCATTATTAGCCGTAACGTCAGAATTGCCTCTCTCGTCCCTTTACTTTTCCTAAAGCCAAACTGATCGTCACCTAGCGCATTCTCAATTTTCTTTTCCATTCTTCTGTATATTATTCCTGTAAGCAGCTTCGATGCATGAGCTGTTAAGCTGATTGTGCGATAATTCTCGCACTTGTCAGCTCTTGCCGTCTTCGGAATTGTTTGGATGATGCTTTTCCGAAAGGAAAGTCAGATGGTATGTCGCCAGAGTCATATATTCTACACACCAACGTGAATAGTCGTTTTGTTGCCACTTCCCCCAATGATTTCAGAAATTCTGATGAAATGTTATCTATCCCTTCTGCCTTATTTGACCGTAAGTCCTCCAAAGCTCTTTTAAATTCCGATTCTAATACTGGATCCCCAATCTCTTCTAAATCGACTCCTGTTTCTTCTTCTATCACATCAGACAAATCTTTACCCTCATAGAGACTTTCAATGTATTCTTTCCACCTATCTGCTCTCTCCCCTGCATTTAACAGTGGAATTCCCGTTGCACTCTTAATGTTACCACCGTTGCTTTTAATGTCACCAAAGGTTGTTTTCACTTTCCTGTATGCTGAGTCTGTCCTTCCGACAGGCATATCTTTTTCGATGTCTTCACATTTTTCCTGCAGCCATTTCGTCTTAGCTTCCATGCACTTCCTATTTATTTCATTCCTCAGCGACTTGTATTTCTGTATTCCTGATTGTCCCGGAAAATGTTTGTACTTCGTCCTTTCATCAATCAACTGAAGTATTTCTTCTGTTACCCATGGTTTCTTCGCAGCTACCTTCTTAGTACCTATGCTTGCCTTCCCAACTTCTGTGATGGCCCTTTTTAGAGATGTCCATTCCTCTTCAACTGTACTGCCTAGTGCGCTATACCTTATTGCTGTATCTATAGCGTTAGGGAACTTCAAACGTATCTCGTCATTCCTTAGTACTTCCGTATCCCACTTCTTTGCGTATTGATTCTTCCTGACTAATCTCTTGAACTTCAGCCTACTCTTCATCACTACTATATTGTGATCTGAGTCTATATCTGCTCCTGTGTACGCCTTACAGTCTAGTATCTGATTTCGGAATCTCTGTCTGACCATGATGCAATCTAATTGAAATCTTCCCTTATCTCCCGGCCTTTTCCAAGTATACCTCCTCCTCTTGTGATTCTTGAACAGGGTATTCGCTATTACTAGCTGAAACTTGTTACAGAACTCAATTAGTCTTTCTCCTCTTTCATTCCTTGTCCCAAGCCCATATTCTCCTGTAACCTTTTCTTCTACTCCTTCCCCTACAACTGCATTCCAGTCGCCTATGAGTATTAGATTTTCGTCCCCCTTTACATACTGCATTACCCTTTCAATATCCTCTTCAGCTTGCGACGTCGGCATGTATACCTGAACTATCGTTGTCGATGTTGGTCTGCTGTCGATTCTGATTAGAACAACCCAGTCATTTAACTGTTCACAGTAACACACCCTCTGCCCTACCATCCTATTCATAACGAATCCTACACCTGTTATACCATTTTCTGCTGCTGTTGATATTACCCGATACTCATCTGACCAGAAATCCTTGTCTTCCTTCAACTTCACTTCACTGACCCCTACTATATCTAGATTAACCCTTTGCATTTCCATTTTCAGATTTCCTAGTTTCCCTACCACGTTCAAGCTTCTGACATTCCACGCCCCGACTCGTAGAACGTTATCCGTTCGTTGATTATTCAATCTTTTACTCATGGTAACCTCCCCCTTGGCAGTCCCCTCCCGGAGATCCGAATGGGGGACTATTCCGGAATCTTTTGCCGATGGAGAGATCATGACACTTCTTCAATTACAGGCCACATGTCCTGTGGATACACGTTACGTGTCTTTAATGCAGTGGCTTCCATTGCCTTCTGCATCCTCATGTCGTTGATCATTGCTGATTCTTCCGCCTTTAGGGGCAATTTCCCACCCCTAGGACAAGAGAGTGCCCTGAAACTCTATCTGCTCCTCCGCCCTCTTTGACAAGGCCGTTGGCAGAATGAGGCTGACTTCTTATTCCGGAAGTCTTCGGCCGCCAATGCTGATTATTTATCAAAATTTAGGCAGTGGCAGGGATCGAACCCGTGACCGAAGACGTTTTGATTATGAATCAAAGACGCTACCCCTAGACCACGGGTGTATTTACATATTTGTAAAGGTGAACTATGGTACGAAGGGGGCTACGTCACCAACAGACTGCAAGACACAACGAAGAGCTCAGAAACGGGGTATGGAATCAAAGAAGCAGTTCGCAATGCTACTATTGTGACACTAACAAGGTAGGGCGTGTATTTAATTATTATCCATAGACAGTGTCAAATTACCGAGCACGTCGCTAATAATTCACACCTTTTTCCCTCTGCGCCCATATTGGGGGACGCATCACGTGCTGAAAATTACATTTAATTCTCTAGTCGATGGTGATCTAAGTCAGTGGAAGTTCGGGTTTAAGAATTGACACGATTTAGGGTCCAATGAGATTTGATGCATCGAAGCTTCGGTGAAAACCTGAGAATGATTTTGCATTTTTAAATTGACAAAACAATGTTACAGTGAAGTTGACTTACGCTACTTTATTTGCCATGATTAAATTACTCTGCATTTTGTGTAGCTATTGGCTTGACATGTTTTTGTATGCTAATTAAATGGCACGCTAAACAAACGCAAATATGTAATTTAATATTGATGCATTACGGACAATACCCTTCTACTTCCCTTTGTTTCACTGTACGTAGCTAGGATTACAAAAGTTTCTTCAGCAATTTGAGTTAAACACAGAATACACAACGTTTATAGATGAGATTACTGAAGCAAATGAAATTGATGGAAACATAATTCCACCTAAATTACGCAGTAAATTGCTGAGCGCGCAGGTTGTGACAAAACAAGCTCTTTTAAGTTAATTTAGTTGTAAAGCCGTGTTTTAGGGGAAACCCCTGTTCGAGTGAGTGCTATTTTACCAGTTTCCCTTTTCCCAACAACGCGAATGTTTTCCTGATATTTGTGCATCAGACTACAGCACAGTTAAGATTAACTACGCTTTTATATGTCTGAAAACTGGGACAAATTATAAATACTCTACGTGCGTGCATAATAGTTTATACTGTGAGCAATTACCTCTAATTTTTCAGCACCTCTCTGACAAGTAGACATGGCAACACTCCGACTTGAATGATGTTGGTATCGACGAGATATTGAACTCCGCCTTTCTCAGACACACTTGGAGGGGGTGATTCAGTTGTCCGTACGCTGCCGTTTTATGGAATCCGCAATCTCTTAACTGGCTTTCATAAACCACGAACGAGAGTTTCATATTCTCTCGCTCGCTACACGTAAACCCATAAGTTATACTGAAAACATGAACAGGACCTTTATGTAGGAAATTTAACGTACTTATACTTTTTACTGGGTTATGTTTCGGGCAGAGGCCGTAGTTTTCGTGTTATTGATGGAAAACGTACGAACGTGACCTTCAAACGGAATCGCACTACCACACTCAACCCCCAGAGGCCAATATTTCTAGTATGTTGTTCATGGCACTTTCTCCTACCACTGTACCAAAATTTACGATTGCATGAATTGTTTCCCATATGCGACCTTGTTTGGTCTCCATTGACTGGCCATATTACGCCGCCGGCTTAGTCGAACACTTACAAATTGTAAAACGCTCGTTTGCGTAAATTTTACCTAACAGTTTTGCAAATTTTAATACTATGAAATAAACAGCTGCATCGTTGTATTCCTTAGACTTTCTGACTAAGAAACTACAGTGGTTGTAATAATTAAGTTTGGATGCAACTCTCAATGTAATTACTTTTAGGGCAGAATTTACAAAAGTCTTTTTCCGTCCCTTACGTTGAGGGGCTCGTTTAAATTGGTAATGTTAACGAAGTAGCCGACTAAGCCGGTGGCGCAATAGCCCTATCAATACAGACAAAAAAGGTGGTATAATGGAAATAGTTCGTGTAATCAGAAATCTTCGTTCATTGGTAGGAGGGGGTGCCACAAACAACACACTGGTGAGGGAGAAGTTGCTTTTGTAGGACACTTTTGTACGTTTTCTTGAAGAACTCGAAACCGTAGGCTCCGGTGGCCGTGTTTCCCAGTAAAAAAATTGACTTAATTAAATTTCCTACAAAAATGTCCTGTTCAGTTTTTTTCCGTAGGACTAGTAGTTCGCGGATGTTGAGCTGGAGAATATCAAAATTTCGCCCTCGGTTTACGAAGGCGAGCTATAACTTTGTGGGCTGCATGAAACGACAGGGCTAGGGGCATCTGAATCACCCTGCATACGGGAAGAAACAAGATGGGTAGTCAATATTCAGGCATATGGGAGGATCAGTCATTTGAAGCGAAATATTCTAGTACACATGGGCTCTAAAATGCACACCTTAAGAGTTATGAGCACTTGTTCAATAGAGGAGACGTTCCACAGCATTGAAAGTGGACTAAGCAATTTAGCTTAAGGTGTGTGGTAGACTGTACACCAAATTTTCTTACCATTACCTCCTTTCCTTACATTCCTGATTACACAGTGAACCCTAAAATTACTACTGGCTCACCAAAGGTTATTAATCTCTATCAGTACACAAAATGTAAAGAGGAAATAGCTGCCAAGGAATAACTGGTGAAATTACACACAATTTTCAGTAACACTCTTTATTCAAATCTGGTGCAAGACTTTACGATATTTAAAAAAAATCAACAATCATTTAACAAATAAGTCACAGTTTACGATAGGAAAGTACTTTTAAATTATTATCAAAAATAGCAGTAAAAGGCAAGTACAGGCAAGCAATTTAACGTATACAACGCGACGCTGTGTAATATTTCAAGCTCAGCTAAATTACAAGTGAATTTCACTCCATTCATTAAATGGCGTAGAATCTAACTTGTCTGCAACATATGAAGACAATCCTGTTTACAAAAGTTCTCAAAATAGAAAAACCAAAACGCATGACTCATGCTCACAAGGGGGGGGGGGGGGGGGGGGGAGGGACGACATTCACAGTTAATAACATTAACATTTCCAAATATATATAAAAAAATTTTATAAATTTCTGCCAGTTAACTTACGGAAAACACACACGCTCGCCAGGTAGGGCTTGCGAACTTTTACAACATTCTCCTTTGAAGGCAACAATTTCTATCCGTAACGAAAAGGCAAATTTATGCATGGCAAGAAAAGACACTAATAGCTAACTTCCTGTATAAAACACATAAACAGTTGAGTAAAAGCCTTAAAAGGTACTGAATTGGAAAAACACAAAGCAGTTTCTCCTGACTGTAAACAATACAAAAACTCCACTACGGCGTACATTGACCTTGCTTGATTTTAGCCGAATATACACAAAACATAAATTTACGTAAGTTACGGCTACCAGGAATTCGTTATGCAATTGACTAGTTCTTACCACGAGGCCAAAGTAGTTTTTCTTATTTCTTAGAGTACCTTTTACACGTGAATCTAGTAATACTAGTTATGGCAGGCGAGAGAATGGATCAGGTCTTAGTGCTTGCATTTTAAACAGTACAGTCATTGGTGCCTTACAATGTTACAGTCATGGCAGAGGCTAACAGTCGAATAAACCCGTAGGTAAACTGGAAGGGGAAAGAAGCAATCCGAACCACAGATTTTCTCGGACTTCCTCCCCCCCCCCCCCCTTTCGTCCTCATAAGGGGACAAACGGACCACCCTTTCTAATATTACCACCTTCCTGCGGGTGGGCAGACGAGAATAAATGGCGGAAACCACCCCCCCCCCCAAAAAAAAAAAATACGGCTGGTATAATTAACAAGAATAAGTAAATTAAATTCAATTAAACTTCATTAAATCTGTTAACAATCAATACTCAGCTTCTGGTGCGTTACGACTCCCAGGACTGAACCAACGCAGCACCTCCAAACGCACAGCCGAGCCGCCCGCTGCCAGCCGTTTCAACGGACGCAGGAAGGCGCGCCGATTTTCCGAACCTCCTCGCCGGTCGACAGCACACGGCCGAACTGCAGATTAAGACCATTGCGGACCCACGCTCAGGAAGATTCGTTTCGCGACGAGCAGTTAACGCCCCATACCACGGAGCCGCTACTCGCGTCGCTCACGCTGATGCCGCGGTCTGCGTGCTATCCCTCTATCACCGGCAGAAAAGTCTGTAGTGTCACCGCCAGACACCACACTTGCTAGGTGGTAGCCTTTAAATCGGCCGGGGTCCGTTAGTATACGTCGGACCCGCGTGTCGCCACTATCAGTGATTGCAGACCGAGCGCCGCCACACGGCAGGTCTAGAGAAACGTCCTAGCACTCGCCCCAGTTGTACAGCCGACTTTGCTAGCGATGGTTCACTGACAAATTACGCTCTCATTTACCGAGACGATAGTTAGCATAGCCTTCAGCTACGTCATTTGCTACGACCTAGCAAGGCGCCATTATCATTTGCTATTTATCTTGTGATGCATGTACCGTCAGACCGATGTTCACCAATTATGGATTAAAGTTAAGTATTCCAGAAGCTACGTACCTATTTTGCTAGTCTCTATTCCTTTAAC
Organism: Schistocerca piceifrons; assembly: GCF_021461385.2. NCBI lineage: Eukaryota > Metazoa > Arthropoda > Insecta > Orthoptera > Acrididae > Schistocerca > Schistocerca piceifrons. Next base: position 280,045,448 of record NC_060144.1, read on the forward strand.
TGTTCCAGACCTCACGCCAGCCTGCGTGAGCTTAAACGCGTGCCTTTCGGCTACCTCGTAGTGGCTTGGCTGTCTCGCCAAGTCACAACAAAGTCGCTTCTTGATGCTCCGACTGCCAACTCTCCACGAGAGCCAATACAGCCACCTCTTAAACCCAAGCGAAAAGCCCACATTTCCCCTTTCCCGCTAGAGGAAGAAACCGAAACCTTCAATTGTGACAAAGGCGCCAGCGCCAGGAAACGGAGGGCGACTGCTTCACGCTACGCGCTGCGGCGCGCTTTCCAAAGCTAACTTTACTACGGCTCACACACAGGCAGAACAATCATTGGTGTCAGTATGTGCTCGGACTTCTCTGGCTGCATCGTCGGGAAGAAGTTGTGATATTAAGGTCTGAGGACTCAATATTGGCAAGAAAATTGTATTCTCGGAATTTCAACAGCAAAGCAGTTTGTTACCAAGAAGTCCCTATTGCACCGTCTGCCACTGCAGTTTCATGGGCATTGGAGCGTTGCAGCTGCCTTTTGATGCTAGTTTTATTTGATCGTTCCACATTAAATCACTGCGGATGCATATTCCATACATTTTGCGGATTGTGACAGTATATAGAGAATAATCGCCAATAGTGTGATCCATCAATAACGACTCTTTCAACTTATTCATGAACAATATATCTCGTTAAACCTATACGGCACTTGCACGAAACGCCGAACCTCTGCTGGCCTTCCTCCTATGCATTAAAGTTTTCTACCGTTTTGACTTTTCTACATTCTATAGCTCTATAATATAGCACTCACTATGGTTCTATCCTAGTAATCCACCAATTGGCTCAAATGGCTCTGCACACTATGGGACTTAACATCTGAGGTCATCAGTCCCCTAGAACTTAGAACTACTTAAACCTAACTAACGTAAGAACATCACACACATCCATGCCCGAGGCAGGATTCGAACCTGCGATCGTAGTGGTCGCGCGATTCCACACTGAAGCGTCTAGAACCGCTCGGCTACTCCGGCCGGCAATCCACCAATTCATTTATGTGTACAGGGATCAACGAATGTTTTAAAACTCTCCCAAAGCATGATCTGGAAGTTTCATTTACACCTGATGATTCGACTTTCTTACTAAAAATGTAGTACATTGTGCCCGTTAAAACTGCACATTTCAGTCACAAAGCTGGTCCCTTTTTTCCGTAAACAGTATTTTATTTGCTGGGCGAAATGGTGTGACTGTATTGCACGTATTCTGTATAGACGCAGTATAACACAGGATACATCTTCAGCACTGGCATCTACTGCTTCCTCGATATCATGCAGGTTCACAGTGAGATGAGTTTCACTAGATCGTTGTTTCTGATATCGATGTTTACACCTACAACATTGACTCCCAGTGTCCAAGAAGCGATGATAAAATGTTTTCCATTATTCTACAAGACACGCCCATGGAGGATATATGCATTTTGGAAAACCTGTAAGCACCACGATCCCTCTTGATAACGAGAGACATTTGCATCTGTTTCCAATAGCAAAGCTTCGTTGCTGCTGATACAGGTTAGCGCTTTCTCTCGAGTAATGTACCGTAAGTTTTACAGTATCGTGTAGGTATCCCATCAATTTCGATGCAACTCCTGTGCTGGACGATTTCAGTTTTTTTTTTTTTTCGCGTTAACTTTTCAGCATTCGTTCAAACATGGGGGGAGGAATGGTATTATTAACTTAGCCAGTAAAGAAAATTCTGAATATCAGAAAAGTCAGATATTTAAGCGATGTTTAGTCCTCATCATCACTAACAACAAGAGAGATTACTTTGTACCTTTTACTGCCTCTATGTAAAACGAAACCATAGTGGTTTATTTGCCAAACGAGCCTAAAAATTTTACTTTAGAGGCCATTTATAGGTTCTCTCACTGCTCACCTTGCTCTCCGTTCAGGATTTGCTCATCTACAACATACTGGACTAATTGAAATCGATCAAGTAGTTTGTATACTTCGACTCTCCCTGCTCTTTACCCAAATCGTGTATTTTCCGTTCCCCACATCCCGCAGATGGGAAAATGGTGTGTTGTACTATACTTTAAACTTTTGTCCGTTCACATTCCATATTTGCATCTCCAGAAGTTAAGCTTTCAAATTAACTGCTCTGACAATCCGCACTCTCTTATCTTTCAGCTGTTATTAGCGGAAGTATTTTTCTTCCTTTTTAAATCTGTAATTCTTCCCAAGACAACTATACGAACGCTTCCGCACTCCCCTACATGAAGAACAGTGAATAAATTGCATGTATTATTACCAGGAGTTCCAAAAAATTGCTCTGATGAGTGTATTCGATGGAACTGTTCTGGTGAGTGTATTCGATCATTAAATGCTGATAGCCGATTCCACAATAGTTATTTCGAAAAATTTCACGTCAATTTCTGTTCCTAGTACCTTCCTTGGTCGCATGGGTCAACCAATCTACAGAAAAGAAGCCACTACATCACCCTAATTGTCATTACATGACCAGGAAACGTATCCCGTGTGGGGTCCTGCCAACTCGACTCTTATAGGGTGCCAAAAGGATGCTGTTTTCTCGGGTAGCAATACAAGAATTAAAACGAATCACATTAATGGTTTTTATCACAATAAAGTAGACTGATAATACTTAACTTTGGTTTGCAATATCGTGTCGCAAGCTATTGGCGACATGTAAACTATCAATGTCTATGTAGGAAGTCCACGCAAGTAATGGATGTGAATCACAAGTAACGGCTCTTCTAGTGTTCTCTTCTAGTCCGGATCTACCAGTGTCCGTCGTCTACGGTCCGTCCGAGGCTGTCAAGAGCGGCACTTATATTCTCTTTGTCTAGAAGCCGCTCCCGTCGTGGTGCGGTCCTAGTCAGTCAATTATTGGTTGACATCGTCTCACAGCCTTCTCTGCTATTGCGTTCTTTATCTTCGTACCGGTGCTTATCGTTACGCCGGAACATCCCGTTATCCTCCAGGTATTTCCTAAAGAGCTCTAGGCTCGCTTTCAACCTGACCACTGCGTAGTATGTCTTAGTTGAAAACAGGGTGGAGTCATTCACTATGACGGCAACGTCTTTGGCAGGTGGAGTACGAAACCACCCGAATACCTAGTCTGACAAACCTTTAATAGATTTTCAACCTATTACTTCGCTGTTATTTACTTTTCATTGAAGACAGCATTCAGTATCTAGTACTACGTGGTCATTATAATCGGAAATAAGTGAAACGAATCTAAGGCCTTACGAGAGACCCTTGTGCAGCTAAATAATATCACACTGAGATTATCTCTTCTTTTTTCCATAAGTAGAAATATTCCGCTCAGGCTATCTCGTAATTGATCAACTCTCTCCGAATAGGCATGTAATTAACTTAAGAACAGTCGTTGCAGTCTTACTTGTAATGTATAGGCTTATATACTGACAGATTAAAAAATGAAGCAAACAGATATATGGTAAAATGTCGGTCTAACTTCGCAAACGTGAAGGCTAAAGGGGGATCCATAAATGATTACAGCTGTAATTCCCCTTCTCAGGTAGGACGTCCACGATAGTGCGTCAGTGTCCCTCGTGTTCTATGTTATTACCAGAGATCGCATTTAGTGTAAGGGGCGTGAATGTTGTCAGATGGTGATGGTCGTTTTAAAGGACGTTGAGATGATGCGTACTCGTGTGAGAGAGCGTTATCAGAATCTGAGTTCAATTGGGATCGATTATGGGTCCCCTGTTTGCCGATTAGTCGAATTCTGCAATATCTAGGTTTATGGAGCGTTTGGATGTGACAGTGGCCCTATGTTGGACTGCATGGGATCATGAGGACTGGTATACCTGTCCCCAAGGTTACGGTCAATCAGAATCGCCGTATTGTGCACCAAGTACATCCCCTTCATATCTTCTGCTGGTACCCCAGAACTGATCATGGCCTTACTGCAATATTACGTGTCATTTTCCACCATTGGTCCAAGACCAGCAGCAGCTGAACTAAGGAATTACCATTCCAAGGATAGACTGCCGTTAGCTCTAGAACCATAACTGCTAGGTTTCGTCTGTTGTTGTGATCGGGGTGCATGGAGTGTTGATGCATACTGAGGCACTGTATGCATTGTTAAAACAGGGTGTTGCACTACAACAAACTTTGGCAGATGTAGTGGCGACTTGGAGAGAGATTCCATTCTTCAGTGTTTTGGAGAGGCTCATCAATGTGATGCCTGGCGTGATGTTGTAGTAGTGGTATCATTTTTCTAGAGGACAATGCTCATTCATGAATGTTACGTGCGTGTTTGGCTTTCCCATGGCTAGCAAGATCCCCAAATCAGTCACAAAAATGGTTGAAATGGCTCTGAGCACTATGGGAGTTAACATCTATGGTCCACTAGAACTTAGAACTACTTAAACCTAACTAATCTAAGGACATCACACGACACCCAGTCATCACGAGGCAGAGAAAATCCCTGACCCCGCCGGGAATCGAACCCGGGCGCGGGAAGCGAGAACGCTACCGCACGACCAAGAGCTGCCAAAATCAGTCCCCGCTATAACATGTGATGCCAACTCTGACATCAACTTCTGAGGTCACCAGTCCCCTAGAAATTAGAACTACTTAAACCTGACTAACCTAAGGACATCACACACATCCATGCCCGAGGCCGAATTCGAACCTGCGACCGTAGCGGTCGCGCGGTTGCAAACTGTAGCGCCTAGAACCTCACGGCCACTCCGGCCGGCCGTCCGTTCCAGCGTCAGTGGAAGACCAGTTGTACTCATGGATCACCTCGCCTCAGGATAGTATGCAATGGCTTTATGATAACTTTCCAAACCAAATAAGTGCATGCATCCAGGTCAGAAAATGCGGAATGTCATACTAATAATTTGACTCATAATGTAATCTCTGAAGTAACACACTCTCAAACACAAACACATACACAAAGTGAAACACAAAGGAGTGGAGTTGAAAACGATCTGAAACCTAACACTGGCCGGCAAGGATCATCAGGTGAAGTGCAGAACCGTGATTAATCGCTGTGCACAATTCTACGCCATTTATTAGTAGTCCGTGCTTTCGAGTCAAATGCTGTCATCGTTTTGTGATAATGGCAACCTACGCCTGGGGCGATTTTTTTCCAGTTCTGCTGTTGCTAGTATCCGACCAATTGTGCACGGTGATACATGATGCTACATGGATTCCATTACTTGTTAGATGGCAGGTACAGAAGTGGCAGTGCAGTGTCTTTGGTACACAATATGGCGATCCTTTCTCCAGGCGGTAAGATGATGTCACAGGAACCTGGAGGACGAATATGCATCCAAAATGGTTCAAAAGGCTCTGAGCACTATGGGACTTAACTTCTAAGGTCATCAGTCCCTTAGAACTTAGAACTACTTAAACCTAACTAACCGAAGGTCATCACACACATCCATGCCCGAGGCAGGATTCGAACCTGCGACCGTAGCGGCCGCGCGGTTCCAGACTGTAGCGCCTTTAACCGCTTGGCCACCACGGCCGGCGAGTATGCCTCCCCTCATGTTCCAACGCAGCCCAACATCTGACCACTACACTTCCGAATTCCCCATTTCCATATAGTACGATTCGACAATTTGGTCCAGCGGAACAATCAGACTGAAACCCCTTTCAGAATCTGAATTTTGCACTCTCTCATTCGAGAATAGAGAATGTCTGTGTCCTTCACAGTGAGTATACATCTGACGGTGTTCAAGCTGCATATATACCACACCAGGCCTGGTAGTAGCACTAAACACGAACTTTACTGAAGCATTCTTGTTGACATTCTACCTTTCCCAGGTAACAGCGACTCTTAATAGTGTAAACTCCCACTAATAGTGTGTACGAGAACGAAGTTACATGGACACACAACCTTTACATCGACACACAACCTTGTCTACTTGGTGCTTCATTTATTTTCTCACGCAGGATACACACACACACACACACACACACACACACACACACACACACACACACGTTCTCTCTCTCTCTCTCTCTCACACACACACACACACAAACACACGGTATGTCTCTAGTGTGTTTTGTGGGTAACGATTCGCTTTGTCTAGTTTCTCAGGTGATGTGGCCTCACTTTTTAAGAAAAACAAAAAAATATCGACATTGAGGTAAGTGAGAGCTTTTCTGGGACGCTGTGCCGAACAGAAGTGTGTGTGTGTGCAGCTAGCATGTGTCAGTAGTATTCATACTGTGTTTGTTGCTCCTTGCTGAGTGGTTGGTTGAAATTAAATTTCTGTGCCGTGTGCGAGTGACGTCTTTGGCAGTTTAGAATCGACTGTATCTGCCTGTGTTTGTCTCTGACTCGTTGCTGGGATACCAGAGGATGCCAGCTCGCGACGGGGGGCGTATACCGTAGGGGATCTGGATAAGGTGGCACTCTCAGCTATTAATGGGAACTGAGTTGCTGGCAGCGATGTGACAGTTGGTGGTCCGTGTGAGCGCTCTGTTGAGCTGAACATAACAGAACGTGGCGACCTGGTCCATTGTTTTTGGTGCCATCATGCCGGGTGGAGTTCAAAATATGACGATGCATTTTGTTACAAGCAGTGATTTTGTTCGTAGCTGATGTATTAGCTACTGTATCCTGCTTTCTTTTGGGGCTAGCTGAGGTGCGTCAAGGGCGATCGTTCTGTTTTCCTACTGAGCTCTGTTTATCCGATATTCTGGGCGCATTCGTGATTTGTGATAGACGGGTATTAGGTCTTTTGCTGTCTACTCACCATATTACTGAGAAGCGTGGCTGGGTTGTTTGTGTGTGCAAGCCACGCTTTCTATCAAAACACTCAGTCATTCACTTCACTGGCGCAACACTTGCTCCGTGCTCGCCAGCCTTCTATAATTCACTAACGTCACACATTTCTTTAAAACAGTGTTTAACAACCTTATTGTTACAGTTAACTGTAAGCTGTCTGGCTGACATATTATGTATTCATTGATGGTTTTGGTATTTTATTGGAATAGCGTTTCTTCGAGTGTTTACTAATTGGTTTTGTTCATTGACGTTCTGGGTTTAAATAGAGTACTGTTTAACACTTTCAGTGCTCATCAGACGTGTTTTATGCATTTGTGTTTTATAGTTTATTTTATTTTTAATTTTGCTTGTACGTAAGTGTTACAGACGGATTATGTATTATTAAATGTCTCATTGATGAGAGGCACTCACAGAAAGCGGCCTTATTGTATGCTTTGGTCCTTCTGGTGACACTCACAGCAATATATCAACCGAAAAATTCTTCACATGTCTGCGGTAAAGGTTATTTTTTTGGTAAGATAACTGGCCAGCAGATTACAATAAGTCCGCATGACTGATCATTTGTCACATTCCAAACTAGTCGCCTTTGTAATAATTATCATCAGAATTGTTTATTTGCCGATTCTGCCCACCGGACTTAGTTGATTCCATCTGTATATTTGGTCGGCCACTGCCAGTGTTCACTTTCCTCGAACCCTTGAATTTAAATGTCTGTTTTCCTCTCGTATTTTACAGCTCTTCCGTATATGATTGAATGAAAGTCATTTCTTCTAAGAATGTCAGATCAAACATCTTTCAGCCGACAGGTGATGTTTTAAGTGATCGCCGTCTCTAAAATCTACTCTTACCACTTTCTGAATGCTGGTCCCTTTTCCGACTTCACCTAAGGTGGGAATCTTCCTACACATCGGACAGGGGGGTCCTCAAGGTGACGTAATGTATTGCCGAAACTGGAGCCCAATAAAACAACAACTAGGAATTTAGACGGCAGTAGGGTGTATGATTTGGCATTCTGTACTGAAAAACTGAGGTCCCGCAACCATTTTTGAAAAGATGGCCAGATATAGAAGTTTCTTCTAAGTTCAGCTTACGTAATTCTGAGCAACACCGTCCAGAGGCGACCTTCAGTATAAATTATCTGACGCCTTGGTCGGACCGACGGCTCTTAATTCATTTACCCCATGTCTCCCGAAAATGCTATTAATGTTCCTGGTACTGTAATTCTATCTACTTTAGTTTGTCAGTTTTGCCGTAAAGTAGCCTTTATGACGAAACATCGAATTCCTTAATAAAATACTATGCAAATTTTAGTACCTGAAATGGCTTCGCCAAGGCAAATACTTATCTTTGGGTCTTAAGCAATTTATGCGGTTGCTAAGACTGACTTGTAACTGTAACCACTTTTACGTCAGCTGCATACTAGTTTAAATAATTTTGCCATCGTCGTGAAAGACATTTGCCAATGGACCTTAAACTGCTTACGCACTTGCTAAGAATAATTGTTTGTTTGATCTTGCCTTGTAATTCTCTGTTAGTCATTATTACTTCAACTGTCTAATGTTATGTTATGTTATGTTATGTTATGTTATGTTAACCAGGGGCCTAGACCCGCAGCCGCAGTCGTCCACAACCCCACGACGACTACCACAGTCCACTTCACCCCTCCGCCGCCCCACACCGAACCCTGGGTTCGGCCCCCGGCGGACCCCCCCAGGGAACGTCTCACACCAGACGAGTGTAACCCCTACGTTTGCGTGGTAGAGTAACGGTAGTAACGCGTACATGAACTTGTTTGCGCAGCAATCGCCGACACAGTGTAGCTGGGGCGGAATAAGGGGAACCAGCCCGCATTTGCCGAGGTAGATGGAAAACCATCTAAAAACCATCCACAGACTGGCCGGCTCACCGGACCTCGACACAGATCCGCCGGGTGGATTCGTGCCGGGGACCAGGCCCGGAAAGCCGTGCGTTAGACTGCACCGCCAACCAGTCGGGCTAACTGTCTAATACTTTATTACATTTCCTTGGCTTCACCGAGGAAGACGTTTATCATTGGGTCTTCATCCGTTTTTCCAGTTGGTAAGATTAAGTATTTGCTTGATCTTGACTTATAATTCTCTGTTACCGCCATTATTGTCTTTGCTAAGTACTTTCACTTTTTGTCTCTGCTGTAGAAGACATTTATCATTGGGTCTTAAGCCGTTTGTGCAGTTGCTTAGATTAATTATTTGCCTGACGTTGACCTGCAATTCACTCTTAACCAATTCTGACGCAACTGCTTATTATTTGATTTATTATGATAATTCCATTATACACAGAAGCATGAATCAACTTTGTTGATTTTCAGCTATCACCTTGCTCCATTGCATTTCGAGGATTGTATTTAACTGTGTATTTTCTCATTGTAAAAAGTTTAATCTTTTCTGTTAATAAGTGTCTATTCAAATATTCTTTATTTTGTGCTCCCAATACCTTCCCACTCCCCAACAAGCGCCCTACCGCTTCACTTTCCTTTTAGTAGTTAAGGTATATTTGCATGTGAGTTTTTAAATTACTTTGATGATTATTTCCATTTCTGGGGGCTAAGTAATTCCCTTTGTATTCGTTGTTTATTAGTAGCTACACTCGGAGCCAATGTGTCTTATACCTTAGTGGAATAAGTTGCGCTGCTGTCTTTAAATCCTTAGTGCTTCCAGTCTCCATTCTGGCACATCTGTGGGGATGAGATACGGTGTGATTCTATGATACGTACCTAAACTACTTCATACAAATCGAAGAGCTTTTTCCTCCACAACCGAGCATTTTTAAATCTGTTTCTGAATGGATTATTGCTCATGTCATTAGTATGACTTGTGAGTAATAGGCACTTTGATATCAGGACCGAAGGAACGCTGTTTCTTATGCTATTTGAGATAGATGACTCTGAAACACCTTTAATCACACTGCATTTGGACACCTTACACCGTTTCAGTACCATCTTTGGAATCAAAGAAGTCAGTTGTATGCATTGGAATGACATGGAATGAGTTCATAATTTTGCGGTAAAAAGGCCTGACTTACATTTCTTCATTTCTTTATAATTACAAAATCTCTGTCGCAGCTCAAGAAACTGATCCACCCAGTGATAATTTGTGTTATCTGTTCAAACCATCACCGTCTCACTCAATGAGACCTCTACGCGTGGCCATGGTACTTCAAATGGAAGCGCGACTTGGCAGGAAGGCCATTCTCCATTTAGTTACGAATGTTTGAAATATTTTCTCCATGATAGGACACTTGGACCAAATGTAGTCCCATGCAACAGAGTACTGACGAGACAACAGCACCGAAAACGTCTTCTGTGAAAGAATGATGCCTAGAACGTCCACATATCCACTTTTGATGTATTTGTTGTTAGAAAATTCTTTTTAACTGTATTTGCAATTTGTAAATCGTGAGGTATAACACAGACATTAGTTTTAATTGTGTCAACGTCTTGTGCCTTGATTGGTTGTCTCGTTCCTCATTTCGGAATATTTCATGTAAATTTAATTATGCTATCAGCCCTATCAATGTTTGACAAGATCTCCATGCTTTTGTATCTTTTTATAACTTACGTTACAAGAATAAAGATTTTTTTGTTGGATGCAAGGGAATTGGATCTTCACGTGTTCGGTTGTTCGTATTAGTTTACCTTCTAATTTTACATGTAACTTTAATTCCATTCATTATCCATTGTTTACTTATACATTTTAATTTTTTATAAATAAATACCAGGCTTTGAGATAAGCTACTATCAAATATTTATCATTAAATGCACTGAGATTTATGTTACTGCCTTTTCATATGTGCTACACAACACAAAAAGTGATTCGTCTCCAGATGAATGTAAACCGTCACTGTAAAAATTTAAAAGTGACATGATTGCCATTGCTTGGAAAGTCAAAGTCGTGAATATTGCTAAAGGGCACCCCACATGGTCCTTGACGACATTGCAAAAAAAAAAGGATGCCACCAATTGAAGAGAAAAGAATATCTTTCACAATGGGAGAAAGATATTAAAAGTGGTGGTGCGCGAATGGATAAATTTGAGGCGATAGATTCGTGGACCTATACCCGTTTTGTGGAAGCAAGACAGCAATATCAGCAAGTCACGACAAGAAATTTACAGTAATGGGCATTGGCTGCGGCTGCATAGTTCGTCGATTTCAAATTCAAGGCATTTAAACAGAAGCACATAGTTTCACAACGCAAGATCCCGAAACTGGTTTCGAAAAAAGAAGCGGCGTCAGTCGAGGACATCCAGGCGTCTGCGTAGACCTTTCGTTGGCAGACGTGCCGTTTAATCCCTCAATACCATGAGGATTACGTGATAAGTACTGACCAAACAGGTAAATACACGTTTTCGGCATACAAAATGTTTTTACTGATGTAAAATATATAAATTCAAATATAAGTGTAGAAAAAGATATTTACATACAGATTCGAATATTGTTTAATATTAAAAATACTTATTTTTCAGGATGCCAATATCAATCTGTTTTCAACAGGACTCTCACTGAAAAAGGGATTAAAACAGTTTTCGTGAAAAAGTCGGATTTGAATAAAGTGACGCATTCGTACACCGCACAATATTCAATAACATTATCCGGAAAACTGCTCCCACATGTCTTCATATGTTTACAAGAAGCGACCGGTCATTTCGGATCTCGTATTCACAAATTAATAGATAGCTATACCAATACTTATACGAACGTCATCGTAACATCGTCGAAGTCCGGAAAATTAACAACAGTTTTATACATGGATTTTCTCCGGAAATGTTTATAATCTTACGTCGGGGAGAATGAATATTTACTTCTCATTGACCCTTGGGGGAGGGGGCATCAATGGAGGACATCCAGGCGTCTGCGTAGACCTTTCGTTGGCAGACGTGCCGTTTAATCCCTCAATACCATGAGGATTATGTGATAAATACTGACCAAACAGGTAAATACATGTTTTCGGAGTACAAAATGTTTTTACTGATGTAAAATATATAAATTCAAATTTAAGTATAGAAAAAGATATTTACATACAGGTTCGAATATTGTTTAATATTAAAAATACTTTTTTTCAGGATGCCAATATCAATCTGTTTTCAACAGGACTCTCACTGAAAAAGAGAGTAAAAAAGTTTTCGTGAACAAGTCGGATTTGAATAAAGTGACGCATTCGTACACCGCACAATAGTCAATAACATTATCCGGAAAACTGCTCCCATATGTCTTCATATGCTTACAAGAAGCGATCGGTCATTTCGGATCTCGTATTCAAAAATTAATAGATGGCTATGCCAATACTTATACGAACGTCATCGTAACATCCTCGAAGTCCGGAAAAAAGCGTAGGGGGGGGGGGGGGGAGTTCAAACGAATCCGGAGATATGTGATGCAATTTTTCAAGATGACGAAAATATGTCAACTTGGTCTGTAAAAGTTATACCTCCAAAATGTACTTCTTTGTTGCAACCTTATGATGTTTACGTTTACAGGCAAGTTAAAAATTTCATAAAGCGCTTGCAAAATTGTAGCGCATTGTTACAGGACAATCGTGAAATTAATTATCGATAAGACTGTATAAAAATTCATTCTATAATTCATCATCAATTATCGTCGACAATATTCCGAGACATGATTCAATATGCCTGGTTTCCCTAAAAATTATCAGAAAGTCTTAACATTTTCGTAAATGTTAATGGGGCATGTTTTTGTACAGATTTATTGCAAACGCCCTGTGATTGTAAAAAATCCGCCTTTATATGTGGCGCAAGATGTCGCAAAAATTATTGCTTTGTTTGTTTTTACGGTTATTACCTCTGCGGTTCTTGTTTATAATTATTATATGTATAAAAACTGAATGTTTCTCAATCGACTTTTTCTGATTAAAAACCCAATGTTCCTCCTCATATACTTTACAATGAAAAATGGAAAACCTACCGCCATGAATTTTTATTCAATTACGTAACTAATTTGCTAAAGATAATGTAGGTTTGCGAAACTTTCTGAATAATTGGTGGAATAACAAAAGAAAACGATACAGAAGAAAAAAATGTGCCAGAAGAGAAATCGAAACCGAGACCTCTGGCGTAAGTGTCTGAGCCCAAGAGTCGGAGCCCTAACCGTCTACGCCAGACGATGGCTCGGCAATGGATTAACATTTTATGTTCATGAGGCAGCTAAGAAACTTTGGATCGATTTTTCCCGGGATTTTCCGGGTAGTGCGTCCTAATATTTTAACCACGTGAGATGTTTAGGGTCCTCTTTCACCACACAAAATATCGGACAAATCCCCGACCCTACGGTCATGCCTTGTGAGATGTAGTAGGGCAAATATAGGTACACACTGTTCAGTATCGTTAATGTGACCACCTGGCATAATTCTGAGTAACCTTCTCCAATGCGCACCTCTGCGAGAGGTGCAGAAAGAGAGTCATCGAGGTTCTGGAAGCTACCAATGGGGATGAGGAGCCATCCAATGCCGTTGCAGCTGCTCCAGATTTAGATCCATGGCACGTACCTCCCAGTTGAGGTGGTCGGAGAGAATATCGATTGGGTTTTAGTCCAGGGAGTTTGGTTCCCAAAATAGTTCCCCAACCTCATCATGATGTTCTTCGAACCTCTCACATACACTGCGATCTGTGTGACACGTTGCTTTGTCCTGTTGGTAGATGTCACAGTGCCGAGGAAGAAAAAACTGCGTGCAGGGCTGGAAATGGTCGTTCTGTCACTGTCACACATTTAAGTTTGAATGATAGCGAAGTTTCTCGCGGCATCACTAATGTATAAAACATTCTCAGACTTCTTGTCGCGTCTATTCATGGTCAAATTTTGAGCTTTTGACGATTGCCTCCATCGCCTTCCTCAGAAGTCAATGACTGTAAAAACTGCTGCTTTGTCGGCCTTATATAGGCCACACGCGGCTTCTGATTGGTCGATAATTACGTAATGCCGTCGCAGATGGTGTCAGCGTCTGCGTTGGTGGAGCCATCGGTCCAACCGTAGTGCAAACATTGCGACGAATGTCTTGAGTTTTTCTTGACGCGGCAAGAAGTCCTATAACATTTTAAACACTAAAGTTTTTATTTCTTATTTCTTCATTCTATTTTTTTCAGATTTGTCCTTGTATTTATTTCACATCTTACTCAATTTACAGCTTTACTAACTCGTAAGGTGAATTAGAACAGTGTCTCACTCCTTTCCCAACTACTGCTGCTCTTTGATTTCTTTTGACTCTTAGAACTGCAGTCTGCTTTGTTTACAATCTGTAGAAAATTTTCAGTCCCTATATCTTACCCATGCAACCTTAAGGATTTCGAAGATAATATTCCGGTCAACATTGTAAAACGCATTTCCCATTTCTGCAAACACCATAAACTTAGATTATGCCATTCCACAACTCATCCTCTAAGATAAATCGTAGGATCACTTCACCTCGCAAATTCCCACAGTTCTCTGGGATCCTTAACTGATCATTCTCGTCGTGGGTCACTATCAGTATTCCTTTTTTCTGATAGTACTCTGTATCAGTAATTTGCAGTCACCAATTATAACACTGACAGTTCTGTCTTACTTACACCTGTCAGCACCTGCCTGAATTGGAACTGGAATTCATTCTTCTTGGCGCCAGAGTGTATTTCGCCCATATTCTGCATACCAGATGAAATAGTTTTGTCATAATCATGTAGTCCCGAAGATCAGCCATCGTTCCAAGGGAATGTCATATAAGACAGATGCTCTGCTTCGACTTAAGTCTTTGAGTGCTTTGTCATATTCTCTTCAAATTCTCATAATGTAGAATCAGTCTAGTGACAACGTATCCCAATTAGCTATTCTGCTGTATATATTAAATTGTAATCTGACAAAATGTGTTAGAGTTCAGTTATACAAATCACGTTGTCGTTGTTGTGGCCTTCAGTCCTGAGAGTGGTTTGATGCAGCACTCCATGCTAATCTATCCTGTGCAAGCTCCTTCATCTCCCAGTACCTACTGAAACCTACATCCTTCTGAATCTTGGTCTCCCTCTACGATTTTTACCCTCCACGCAGCCCTCCAATGCTAAATTTGTGATCCCTTGATGCCTCATGTCCTACCAACCGATCCCTTCTTCTAGTCAAGTTGTGCCAGAAATTTCTCTTCTTCCCAGTCCTATTCAATACCTCCTCATTAGTTATGTGATCTACCCATCTAATTTTCAGCATTCTTCTGTAGCACCACATTTCGGAAGCTTCTATTCTCTTCTTGTCCGAACTATTTATCGTTCATGTTTCACTTCCTTACATGGCTACACTCCATACAAATACTTTCAGAAACGGCTTCCTGACACTTAAATCAATACTCGATGTTAACAAGTTTCTCTTCTTCAGAAACGCTTTCCTTGCCATTTCCAGTCTACATTTTATATCCTCTCTACTTCGACCATCGTCAGTTATTTTGCTCCCCAAATAGCAAACCTCCTTTACTACTTTAATTGTCTCATTTCCTAATTTAATTCCCTCAGCTTCACCCGACTTAACTCGACTACATTCCATTATCCTTGTTTTGCTTTTGTTGATGTTCATCTTATATCCTCCTTTCAAGACACTGTCCATTCCATTCAACTGCTCTTCCAAGTCCTTTGCTGTCTCTGACAGAATTACAATGTCATCGGCGAACCTCAACGTTTTTATTTCTTCTCCCTGGATTTTAATACTTAATCCAAATTTTTCTTTTGTTTCCTTTACTGCTTGCTCAATATAAAGATTGAATAACATCGGGGAGAGACTACAACCCTGTCTCACTCCCTTCCCAACCACTGCCTCCCCTTAATGCCCCTCGACTCTTATAACTGCCATCTGGTTTCTGTACAAACTGTAAATAGCCTTTCGCTCCCTGTATTTTACCCCTGCCACCTTTAGAATTTGAAATAGAGTATTCCAGTCAACATTGTCAAAAGCTTTCTCTAAGTCTACAAATGCTAGAAACGTAGGTTTGCCTTCCCTTAATCTTTCTTCTAAGATAAGTCGTAAGGACAGTATTGCCTCACGTGTTCCAACATTTCTACGGAATCCAAACTGATCTTCCCCGAGGTCGGCTTCTACCAGTTTTTCCATTCGTCTGTAAATAATTCGCGTTAGTATTTTGCAGCTATGACTTATTAAACTGATAGTTCGGTAATTTTCACACTTGTCAACACCGGCTTTCTTTGGAATTGAAATTATTATATTCTTCTTTAAGTCTGAGGGTATTTCGCCTGTCTCACCAGATGGTAGAGTTCTGTCACGATTGGCTCTCCCAAGGCTGTCAGTAGTTCTAATGGAATGAGGTCTACTCCTGGGGCCTTGTTTCGACTCAGGTCTTTCAGTGCTCTGTCAAACTCTTCACGCAGTATCGTATCTCCCACTTCATCTTCATCTACATCCTCTTCCATTTCCATAAAATTGTCCTCAAGTACATCGCCCTTGTATAGACCATCTATATACTCCTTCCACATTTCTGCTTTCCCCTCTTTGCTTAGAACTGGGTTTCCATCTGAGCTCTTTATATTCATACAAGTGGTTCTCTTTTTTCCAAAGGTCTCTTTAATATTTCTGTAGGCTGTATCTATCTTACCCCAAGTGAAATAATCCTCTACATCCTTACATTTGTCCTCTAGCCATGCCTGCTTAGCCATTTTGCACTTCCCGTCGATCTCATTTTTGAGACGTTTATAATCCTTTTCCCCTGCTTCATTTACTCCATTTTTATATTTTCTCCTTTCATCAATTAAATTCAATATTTCTTCTGTTAGCCAAGGATTTCTACTAGCCCTCGTCTTTTTACCTACTTGACCCTCTGCTGCCTTCACTACTTCATCCCTCAGAGCTACCCATTCATCTTCTACTGTATTTCTTTCCCCCATTCCTGTCAATTGTTCCCTTATGCACTCCCTGAAACTCTGTACAACCTCTGGTTCTTTCAGTTTATCCAGGTCCCATCTCCTTAAACTCCCACCTTTTGGCAATTTCTTCAGTTTTAATCTACCAATCACGTTACTTAAATTATTACCTGTACGTTATTTGTAGTAAGGCTTTTTATGTATTGTACTACATGCCTGACGTACTGTTACTGAATTAATGCGAGAGGTGGGGGAGGTTATCAAAATACGAATGACTAGGCGGAGTGCATGGCGTTTAAGGATCTGTAGAGCGTCATAAAATAAGAGAAGAGCGGAAATCATGCCACATTGGCAGGACGGGTTGGATTACGGTTTTGTAGGTAGGAGGATTGTGGAAGGACCCAACCACCATGTTCGACCGATTAATAATTTTAGTCTATTGTGGGCTTTCTGTTAAATCGTTAGAACATGGGACATTAGTGCTTACTAGCCATCAATTGTTAACCAGTGGCAATTTAGTAGGCTAGTTAACTCCATAAGATAATCGTAAATGGTAAGGTAAAGGCTGTGGGGTTGGAAGCTAATGTTGGTTCGGCCTGTACTTACCGCCTGTGTTTTGTTAGGATTGATTCTGAACAACCACTGGTTGCACCATGTGACCTAACGAGCTTTGTCCTCTCATTTAAGTATATGGCCGAAAGAGTCAGCCTACAGGAATTGTGAAACAAACCCTGTCGTCGAGGAGCGTGTGCCACAAAGGTAGCAGATTCACCACGAGATGGGGACATTCCCAGGTATCAATTGTCTATTGAGGCCTAAGCGCTGTAGTGTGCGAGTGAGACAGAGAACCTACGTCATAGGGAAACCCAGTAAAGTCGGTCTGTGGCCGAGGAGACGTAGCCGTGTTAAATATGGTGGACCTAAGATCGGCTACAAAGGTAAACATTTATGGTTCAAATGGCTCTGAGCACTGTGGGACTTAACTTCTGAGGTCATCAGTCCCCTAGATCTTAGGAGTACTTAAACCTAACTAACCTAAGGACATCACACACATCCATGCCCGAGGCAGGATTCGAACCTGCGACCGTAGCGATCGTTCGGTTCCAGACTATAGCGCCTAGAACCGAACGGCCACTCCGACCGGCTAAACATTTATGGAATATATTCAATTCTGTAGTACTTCAGGGACTCAAGCCCCAGTAATTTTAATCTTCCATACTCCATAAATTTTCATGGTGATCTCAATAAAACTTGAATATTTATCATATCTATAATAGTCTACAATTGACTTTTGGAGTGAAATTAACAAGTTTTCTAACAAAGACTTGAAAGCTAAAATCTGAACCCATTGGTCGAACTTAACGATTGACATTTCATATAGAAGAGCATCATTAAAATGACAAATTTTGTAAATATCAATTCTGTAACTTTATTTGTTTAAAAGATATAGTAAATTTAAATTATCTGTGTTTTCAGTTAAGCATCAGATCATCATTTCCTCCACAGAAAACACATTGAACGATGACAGCATGACACCTTATTGAATCATTAGGTAATAGAATTTTGATTGTAAAGTTTAGTGCATAATTGTTACTTTCGGTCTTTATTTATTTATCAGAAAGCGCATTGGTGGAAAGGCTACTGGCCGTGGCATTCATAGCTAAGAAGAAAATTGTATTGGTTTCATGTAAAAGACTTTAACTTCTATTATGTAGTGGATATTATTGTTGCTTTTTTTAGAACGTGAAAGTGGTCAAGCTTTGATTATTTAAATATGTTAAAATGTAAAATAATGTAGAATTAGCTGTAACCAATCAGATGGAAGGCTTCAGGGAAGGAAACTGTACTAGTCAGTTGAGCGACGATGCTCTGCACGCCGGAAACGTGGCCGGCAGCGGGCAGAGGGACAGTGCTGGTTGAGACGCGAAAGCGGACTGTCGGTCTTTAGGCAGCTAAGAAGTGAAACGACTCAGAGAATTTCACGCTGTGTGGTATCAAATTCAAATGGCTCTGAGCACTATGGGACTTAACATCTGAGGTCATCAGTCCCCTAGAACTTAGAACTACTTAAACCTAACTAACATAAGGACATCACACACATTCATGCCCGAGGCAGGATTCGAACCTGCTACCGTAGCGGTCGCGCGGTTCCAGACTGTAGCGCCTAGAACCGCTCGGTCATAAGGACATCACACACATTCATGCCCGAGGCAGGATTCGAACCTGCTACCGTAGCGATCGCGCGGTTCCAGACTGTAGCGCCTAGAACCGCTCGGCCACATCAGGCGGCTGTGTGGTATCGCCGGACTTTGTTTCTGAAAGGTGAGCAGCCGCGCGCCTAGTGCGTACTGTAATTTTTCGCGTAGATAACGTGTATTTCGCGATGAGATTGTGAATGATTGAACTGTGTCAAATGGATATGCGGTCGAGTGTGACAGTATCTCTAAATCGACTACTTTCGCTATTTGTTTGCTTTCTTAATAAACATTATTCTGCCGGCCGGGGAGGCCAAGCGTTTCTATGTGCTACAGTCTGGAACCGCGCGACCGCTACGGTCGCGGGTTCGAATCCTGCCTCTGGCATGGATGTGTATGATGTCGTTAGGTTTAAGTAACTCTAAGCTCTAGGGGACTGATGACCTCAGAAGTTAAGTCCCATAGTGCTCAGAGCCATTGTTTAAACATAATTCTAACCAAATCGCAACTGTGTGGCCTACATCATTTATGGGCCGGTAATTTCGTTCCCTATATTATTATTGCTGCCATTATATATTATGTTAACTTTGTATTTCGCAAACTTGCCATCAGCCAGACTATTTAACCAAAGGGTCATAAGTGTCTAATTTAGGGCGTGTAATGCGACATGTACGGTTCAACCCCTAGACGAGTGTGAACCAAGACATTTCGACGAAGAAGAACCGCGTGTGAGCTCGAACATCTTTTTGATGTTGGCTCGCAACCAGGATATGAGATGGAGGGACCGTTGGAATTTCTGGAGGGTATGGTACAGGGGGAGGAAGGCGGTGTCATTGGCATACTTCCCCATGAATCAGTGAATTACGTTTTTATTATATCGCAGACACACGATCGTTTTGAGATCCAACTTTCATTGTTTACGTACGATGGTTACATACATATTCTGAGTACGAAGTATTGCATTGTATCCCTACAAGAGGTTGTTACGAACGTGTATTAGAGGTTAAGCATTTAATTGAATAGATGTCGACCTTCCCATTCCTGGTAATACATCCTTTAAGGCAAAGATCAAGCAGCTCAAAAAGGGGCGCCGCTTTTTTACGATCTGTGCCAGTGTTTCACATAGGTTAACGTCTGTTGATGAACAGTAGTGACGTCAGCAAGTCACAGGACTATGTTGGCTGTTAAATAGGATATACTTCTTGTTAATGGTTTTTCACTGCCAACAATGTTAGCTGTGCGTTGGTGTATCCGCGATACCTGCTCCGTTCATCACCACAATCTGCCATCATCGGTATGACGTATTTTGATTTTGGTCATATCTTACGTATCTTAGATTAATTGTTGTTATTAGCTTCCCTACTGTCTATACTGTACTTAAATTTCCCCTCAACCTCTCAAGGGACAAGGCAGTGAACCAGATCGTCGCAGATGGAGAGCCACAATTGGTTTGGTGAGATCGCTGGACCGCAGCATTGTTTACACCGTCCAGGACTTTACTTTTCACCATTTTCATTTAAGATCTTCCTCATTTATGAGTGTTTCTCATTATCTTCTGAACGATCTTGTCAATGTAAATGATTGCACCGAATTGTTCAGAAAACCACGTGGCCTACAGTTAAATGAATACTTAAAAATAACATTTCTTCGAGACACTATTAATGCAACGCGCTATAAAGTTATAACTCATTTTATATTACGTTAATTAATAACAGGTAAAGTAGCACCGGGAGTTCTTATGGGGTTGCTAAACGTGATTTCACGTGGTTTTGCGGTCGAATCAGTGGAAATTGTATCAAATGTATTTCTTAGTGGTCTATTATAATTCTTTTCAATACCTCCTCTAAACATCTTAGCGATTAGGAGACCTCGTGGACGGTAGTTTTATGCGTAAATTTTTTTGTAGGCAGCATTCCACCCAGCCTTTGTCTAGTCGACTTTCGTATTTGACACTTGTGGAAAATGAATTATTACGTTGAAGAGAAGCTAGGTTTGTTTCACATTAGCAAATCGATCGTTGAGCAATTTTGGTAGCACCGCAAGCTGTAGGTGAATGGGAAGTGTGGCGTTAAGATTTTGAAGCCAAGGTTCCTCTGCACTGTTCACATTTGTTCTCACAGATCACAAAAAAACACCGTGCGAATAGGCCTGGAAGATCCAACGGTAACTACCGGTCGCCGTGCCATCCTCAGCCATCACGCGTCACCAGCTGCGGATACGGAGGGGCAGCACACCGCTCGCCTGCCAATCTCAGTTCTCGTGATGGGTGCCACTACTTCTCAATCAAGAAATTCCTCAAGTGGCCTCACTTGGACTGAGTGCACCCCACCTGCCTACAGCACTTGGCAGACGCAGATGGTGACCCATCCAAGTGCCAGCAGAGAGGCTGACAGTACGTAACTTCGATGATCTGACGGGAACCGGTGTTACCACAGAGGACCGTTGGAATGAATAGACACGTTCTGACAATTAATTCGGGACTTGACAGTTGCTAAAGGGTTGCTACCTTTAGGTGACTTGTACTGAACAGTCACGTTCTGATAAATGATTCGGGACGTGACAGTTGCTAAAGTGTTGCCACCTTTAGGTGACTTGTATAAATGCTCCTACTTTGTGGCATCTCCCTGAGACGATAGCGTGATCTCAGTGCTCTCAAGCTCTGGTAAGCAGTTTGGTGATAGTAAAGCTAATCCCGAGGATTGTAAGTGGCCCTAGGTAGAAGGTCCGCCATATCCTCTGTATTTAAGTACCGCGTTGTACGCTATACGGACACCATTTTGAACTTAGATTACTAAACACACGAAAAATTTACGATTGCAGTTGGTACCAGCTCGCAGTTGCTACCAATCTGACGTCGCCAGTGTAGGGTGTAAAACAGGATATTTTGTGCTTGTATGTGACCAAGAGAGACCTCATAACCATGAGGAAGCAGGGCATAGAGAACAATTTATTATGTCTTTTGAATATAATATGAAGTAAAAAACATATCGGATTATTTCCCCCCTTTTCTTTTGTTGCGTTAAACTTAAAAGGATATTCATTGTTCTGCCATTTCTCTTGCAGTACTTGTACAACGGTAACGTATTGCGCTACCCACTTTTTCCCAGGTTAATGTGATACTTCAAGGGGATGGTTGTGAGTTCACACTATGGGCAGTCCAAGTCCTGTATTTGTCACCATATCCTACCTCACTTCTCATCATGTCGTTATGGAATCGTTGCCGCTCGGGTTAGCCGTGCGCTTTGAGGCACCTTTCCACGGTTCGTGCGGCTCACTCCGTAGGAGGTTCGAGTCCTCCCTCGGGCATTGGTGTGTGTGTATGATATCCTTAGCGTAAGTTAGTTTCAGTTAGATTAAGTAGTGTGTGAGGCTAGGGACCTATCACCACAGCAGTTTGGTCCCACAGAAACTTACGACAAATTTCCCAATTTATGGAATCAACTATGACATTCAAATTAGATATTACATGTGTGTTTATGCTGTCGGATATTAGTTTAACGCGCACGGTGATCCCCAAGAACCCGTACCACACTCCAGTCCTCTCATTATTCGGCAAATGATTCTTTTCCGATAGCCCCTAGACTTTTTGTGTTGGTGGGCTGTTTTTGTCCAAAGGGGTTGCGAAACCTCAGGGTACAATTTCATGCCGGTGCTGCCACGCTTGAACAGATAAACGCAAACAGGACGCTGACGCTACTTTCCTGTTGCCGCGCAGACTGACCGCGCAGTTTGAGGCACCATGTCGCGGATTGCAGGGCCCCTCCCGCCGGAGGTCCGAGTCCTCACTCGGGCATGGGTGTGTGTGTTGTTCTTAGCATAAGTTAGTTTAAGTAGTGTGTAAGTCTAGGGATCGATGACCTGAGCAGTTTGCCGACCGAAGAGAATTATTCAACTTGACAGAAGTGCAACCCTTCCACAAATTGCCGGCCGTAGTGGCCGAGCGGTTCTAGGCGCTGCAGTCTGGAACTGCGCGACGGCTACGGTCGCAGGTTCGAATCCTGCCTCGTGCATGGATGTGTGTGGTGTCCTTAGGTTAGTTAGGTTTAAGTAGATCTAAGTTCTAGGGGACTGATGACCTCAGCAGTTAAGTCCCATAGTGCTCAGAACCATTTGAACCTGAGCAGTTTGGTCCCTTAGAAATTCACACATATTTGAACTTTCCTGTTCCACGTCTCGACTGTGTACCCCTAGGCTGACGTGTGTTGTTAAACATCTGTCTCGGCGGGCCTCACGACCGCAATCTGCGAGCCACGGAATGGCTGCGGCATGGAGTGACCAGAGTAGTATTCTACGACAGGAGCTCGCGACCTCACGTCTCCAGGTTGCGACCTATAAAGAAACTGCTTATTTCAATGTTTTAAACATTTGCTTCACGTTTCTCCAACTCCCGCTCTTTCTGTATCACTCAGTATAAAAAACATTAAAGACCTTAACCACTTATAAGTATACAGGGTCATCTGTAACTCCAACGAGAACCTTGAAAGTGTTGTAGACATTGTGTTGAGGGACAAACTGACTAGAAGGCCCCACGTTCGCTAATGTCATACAGTGGTACTACCGATAGAACACCACTATAGCAGCAAACTTATGTTCATACGCTGATGGATGAGCAACAGAACTCCTCGTAGTTGGCCTTGTAATTGAACCAGCCGATTCCACTTGTGACCGACCCTTCTAAAATTTTCAAGTACACAGATCGCGTGTAATCGAATTTTTTAATATTTTTCCAAGAGGAAAGTATTTCTCTTTTAACTACTGAAATAGCAATTATTGGCTAATATAAAAGTTGTGTTTGGTTTCAAAGATATTTAACATGGTACAGAATAGATTTTTAAGTTGCTGAAGAGCCAGTGTTTCGATAACTACAGCGCTACAGCCGCTGTTTCGTCCTTTTAGACCGCAGTGCAGCGCGCGACACGACCCCTGTCTGCGGAGTCACAAAAGATTCCCATGTCACCAAAAACTGACACAGCCCCCACTCACTTCCCAGAAAACTAAAGTCTTTTCGCAGAGTTGAGCAATGGAATTTAATCTGCAAATTATAATTGTTACTAGGCCTATGACTCCAAAGGTATTTAATTACTTGATGACCACGTGTAAGCTAACAGGGTATAATGTTATTTTGAAGCAACTGATTTAATCTTGGAACTCTTTCCAAATTTCGATTTGCAGTAATACCGGCATGCACATAAAATATATTTCACTACTTAATCACTTACTGCCTAACTCGTTGTTTTATCCTCATGACAGTAGCGAACAAACTGTTGACTGGTGTAATCTCACCGTACGAAAGCCCTTCTGCAAACGATGCTAGTCCTACGAATATTTGCGGTCGCCACCTCAGAATAAGAAATTTTATTTTATTTTAAGATACAATAATCTTCCATTTTGTGATTCTGCAAATATTATACGACCTTTTGATCAGTTATATTTGCAAGAAAGAAATTTGGTAAACAACAAGGACTCTCACGATAATGAATGTAAGAGATAAATTTAAATATCTAAGTCTATTCAGTAATGGCTTGTGAGGTTGGGAGTGTAATATTCAGCACTTCTTACATAGTTATTGTACAAGTACTCACATATTCTGTCGTAGCTGTTGCGCCGTTGCAGATTGCAGAATGATAATTTGCCAGGTTCTTCACGCCTCCATTATGATGGAATTAATTTATTACAACCACGTTGCTTTCTGTAGCCATTTTACCTTATGTTGCGTTGACTCGAAATTAAATCAAAATATTGATTTCTAAACCCCTCAATTACCTGAGATCACTTTACAAAACAAATGCCGTTGCCACACCAACTTTCACTCGGATACGCATAGTTTGCGGGCTTTCAAAATAAAAAAATGTGGCCCTCAACCACGTAACATCAGACTCAGATTTGAAATGTTAGAAGTTTTGGCTCGTTTCGTTGTCTAGGGGTTTGGATACGTAGTTGCCACATTACATACCAAATACTGTTTAATCTACAGTAGGCTTATACAATAGGAATACACACAAGAATCGAATGGTCGAAGGTTCCTATTCTCGGAATTGCGGATTTTGAATGTAACATAGATATTTATAAATTAAAGCTTGCAATTAAATAAAATCTTCAAGTCCTATTATAACGACTTTAAATGATGAGTACGATAGCAGAAGTACTTTTAACAATGTTGTTTATTTCTGCAAAACATTTATTGGTGTCGTTGGTCCAGCAATTAAATAAAAGTTGAATAACAGGGAAACAATAGATTCCTACTTCACATAATTAGTTATGAACAACAACAAAGCTTGCGAGATATTCAATTCTAAGCGCACACTACGTCTTCACTGCAGAAGCCACGGAAATCTCACAAGTTGGCACTACGAAATAGTTCTATGTCCAGTGACCACGCGCCAACTTCTCCACACTCTCCTAATATTTCCTGCGACCATCCGTCGCGCCTTCCCATCCTGCACTCCCCGTGTCCTGTGCGCACCCATGCTCCTCCCGCACGTCCATACAGTCTCTCCATTGACTTCGGTAGTCGCCTACCGTAGTAACGAGCCCTGTGATTCGCTAGAAATTAAATAAATATTCCTAAGACTGGACCATAAACACGCAATAACACGCATTACTAAATACACAAACAAATTAAATAAACATATATCAAAGGAATAGAAGCAAAAGTAGGCCAGTAACCTAATGTCTCTTTGCTTTCTAAAACACAGTAAATATTTGACCAATGTCTTCATGAATAGTATACTTCGGATATAAACAGACATAGATAAATAAATATATATTTATAAGTGTGGTGTCACCGCCAGACACCACACTTGGTAGGTGGTAGCCTTTAAATCGGCCGGGGTCCGTTAGTATACGTCGGACCCGCGTGTCGCCACTGTCAGTGATTGCAGACCGAGCACCGCCACACGGCAGGTCTAGAGAGACTTCCTAGCACTCGCCCCACTTGTGCAGCCGACTTTGCTAGCGATGATTCACAGACAAATTACGCTCTCATTTGCCGAGACGATAGTTAGCATAGCCTTCAGCTACGTCATTTGCTACGACCTAGCAAGGCGCCATTATCATTTGCTATTTATCTTGTGATGCATGTACCGTCTGACAGATGTTCACCAATTATGGATTAAAGTTAAGTATTCCAGAAGCTACGTACTATTTTTGCTACTATAAAGACCTTGTCATTTTCCAGACCTCACGCCAGCCTGCGTGAGCTTAAACGCGTGCCTTTCGGCTACCCGTCACAGTGGATTGGCTGTCTTGCCAGTCCACAACAATAAGCATGCTGCTACCGTTTTTTCGTGTAACTGTGGAGTACTTATGACATGAAGCGATCAATAGTAATCGGCCACTTTAACCTCCCATGTATCATGTACTAGTCAAGTGTAATTCATACCAATTTAGGTTCATGCTAATAGCTTTCTAAAGATACGTCGTTCGACAAAATCAGATGAACCTTTTAGATTTTGGAAATGCATTACTAGGTGTTACTTGTGTAATTTACAGTCAGATACTAAATTTTATATTAATAAAGATATCGAAAATGGGATTACGTCATCAGAATCTTCGTGCAAATAATGGTAACGGACATGTTTCTTTTTGAGGAATCATGATTCCTCTGGCCACTATTAGTTTCTACATGAACTGTGTAATGTCTGCCAGTATGGTTTCACGAAGTTCGTCATCTTTGGCACTCTCAGCATACAAATCTCCTTCATCAACACAAAGCACCTTACTCGACACAGCGGCAGCATGGAATTCCTAGCCACGCAGTCGGCCTGGACCATGCGCTGGGGCTGTCCCTCTTGCTCCGGCTTATGTCTGGCACCACACGGTTGCTTACGTGCCCCAGTTAGCCGAGCAGCCCGTGCGGCCATGCAGACTTAGAATATTTTCAGGGCGCCACAACTCACCTGTTATCTCACAAGTTTCAGCACTCTAAAAAAAATTAAGATCGACAGACATGACACACCTACGTATGCCCACCACGCTACTCTGCCTGTGACTGTCAACTTTTCGTTTTGTTCCATCTTCACCGCGCCACTCAACACCGAGGTCAACCACACAATCCATTTTAAAAACCCAAAGCGGATCCCTGCTTTCTTATTACCTTTGTCAACAGCAAAATAGATTTGAAAATAACTTGGGGTTTTACAACAATAATAAAAATTAATTACAACGTTATTAGCTTTTTTAATAACACTTGTTACTTCATTTTCTTTTAACATTTAGTCAAATACTTTTAACACAGTAGGAAATCATCGTTTTCCCAGCTGTTGGCGTCACAATTTAATCGGATAACTTTTAATACAGTTTTAGTCAACTTTTAAGCTGTTACGGTGCAGCCTTACGGCATTACTGAATTTAGCTTATGGATAAGGCGATTATCATACGTGTCACAGCAACATTTTTGGGAGCTGAAGACCTATTGCTCAGTTACAGCAGTGGAACCAGTGTTTGCCGCCGAATAGCTGGCCTATCTGCGGGTGTTTCCTCCTGTTTTTTTGATGTTCTGTAGCGACGTTGAATGACGTTTTTGTTGACAGAGATACCCTCTATAGCCCCACCAAGATTATCCGCGGATTTCGGGTTCATTTCTCTAGAGCTGTGATTAGAATTTGACCTTGAGAGAGGACTCTCCAATGTGTGGTGCTTGTGGCGCACGGATTACTATGCAGCGAATTTCATTCGATTGTGTTTTATTTTCAGACCTGAATGGGTTGTGGCACATTTACCGATAGAAGTGCACTCCATTTTAATTCAAAGGGATATAGTAAGAATTTTAAAGCTTTGTGAATTCTCCAAAATGTTTCCTATGATTTTAGAGATTTTCTCTTAATATGTTAACAAAGTGATTGGCTCATTCATGTTTTTTCAAATGATCAGCCATACATATTTTACTGTGCCCTTGTTTAAGCTCCTCTGTTGTTTTACTTATGATCCCTGTTACACCACCTGTCACCCTTTCTCCGTTGTGTTAAGGCATGCAAGATGCAGTGACTGTGCGGTTGAACGCGAGTGAGGCAAGACTCCGTGAATGAGTGTCGTTTGGCAGGTTTCGGCCTCACTGTGTGCAACAGTTTTAACGATTTTACCCAAATTCGTTTCTTTTAATATGTGGAAGGGCGCTGATAACCTCGCCGTTGAGCACCAGAAAACTCGAACCACACGTTCAGAAAACCATAATTGGGCTGGCAGGGATATGCAAAATGACTTGTTTTGACGTGCTGTGACAGTAAACTTTGCGGCCATCAAATTTCAAATAACGGTCGTCCTGCTTCACTGTAACACGCACAAAGTGGTGGCAAATGCTATTACCTGTTGTACAGTGCAACTGATTATGAACAAACTTCCCGGTGATGAGAATTACATCATATCGGGGTAAACTGTGCGTAAAGCATCGCGTCTGGTGGAGAGATAATACACATTTAATTTATTAAATCCCATGCCTCATACGTGAATATATGTGAACCATTGTATGACAATTTGATCATATTTTTACAAGGCATTCCATAAATTCACGAATAGCTCAGCAATGTGGGCGACGGAGTTGGGCAGAAAGGGCCAATGACTCTTTTTTTCCTGTTTTAAACATGATCAGGATCGAACCGAATTTACTGTAACATCGTCTAAAGCTGATGGCTTTTAACGGTTCATATTGACAGTGACATGAAATGAAGTGTCATGTGGCGAGGGCCTCCCGTTGGGTGGACCGGTCGCCTGCTGCTAGTTTTTTGACATACTGACAGTGTTGGATGGTGACTAAGTGGGGCAGGGTGGGTGGTTTGTAAGATAGTAGTTTGCTGATCACTTTCATGTGGGTTTTATTCCTTGCCAAAAAAAAGCTCTCATTGAACGTTTAAATAACACAAAATATAGATGCAACTGGTCCCCACTCATGATGAGAAGAAACAAATTTGGCAATTACACAAAGACGTTGCCCTATCCTTTACATGCCATACCAGAGTACTTGATACATTAGTGGAGTCCCAATGGGCACATCATAGCATTTTGTGACGGCAAACAAAAGAATATCAGTCATTTGTGCATATATCCAACAGGCTACCCACAAAATGTTCTCCTATCTTCAGAATCATAACACAGTATGATGTAATCGAAAGAAATGTAAAATTTTCCTTAAGGGAGAAATTGTGTGACTGTCGAAGATGTCTGATAAACCCAAGAACCACATAATTTAGCGAAATTTACCATGTGTACGGATAACAGATAGACTTTGAAAAGAGCTCTTCTCATACAGTGACCTGACAGAAGTAGCTGGAATTTCTGATAGACACGTGATTGATCATGAGTGAACATCGACTAAGATCGATTTCACTGTTAATAATGAAACAAGTCTTGTACGATCAAATACTGAAAATACGCGTAGGCCGAATGCTGGAAAATGTGTAGGATGCATGTAAACCATACTACACTTCCGTTTTGAGTGAGGAAAATGGACATTTGGATGAGTTTGCCGATGCTGGATCCGACTCTTGTTGAGGAGATGGAGAGCCTATCTACTCTCACGAAGTTTACAACGATAATGCAGAATATTACTTTGGGTACCTCGGCAATCATTAATCAGAGTGCCTTGGAACATAGATGTGTTTAGCCAAAATTATAAATAATTTCCCTCTGACTACAAGGATGGTTTTCAGTTCTTTATTACACTATCGATAATGCCACAAAGAAATTAAAAACCATCCTGGGAGCCAGAAGGTAATTTAATCATTTCAGCTCATCACATGTCTGCGTTCCAGCCTTCCATTTCGGAGGCAATTTTAAATAAACTCATGCCTTCCTTTTTTTTTTTCATAAAGGAAGATGTAGTGCTCACGTCAACGAGTGACTCATGTACTACTTACTATTTTACTTAGCTGGAATTTGACAGTCGCATATAACGCCTTCCCCCACCCCTCTCAATGCAGTAAAGGAATAATCAACGAGCACGCAAAATGCGAAATATGTTCCTTACCTCTTTATATCTTAAGCACGTAAGTGCAACAAGTGTGCTTCACTCTATGTTGGGATTCATAACAACTCCATGCCCTGATTATTGTTTCATTATAATTTGGGATTGTCATTATGACTTGGAAATTGCTCCAGGTAATATGTAATATTTTACTTCATATTTTAGATATGTGAGTTGTTGAAAAACCTTATGGTATTTCATCATACTTATATATCTCGTTTTCAAGCGGTGTGTTAGCAATACTTGCCTGGAAAATTATTTATTTCATAGACTGAAATATGACACTTCTTCCTCGTTCTCTCAGAATATTTACTTTAGTATTCTGGTGAACCGTTTTCTTTTTCTTATCCATCAGAGGAATCTTATTATGTCCTTTCACTAAATAGTGTTCTCCTCTTAATGTATGTTTTCCGCAATATTTCCTCTCTCCTTTCTACTGTAAAACCTTTTTTTTCTGTGGAAGTCGTATCTGACATTGTCATTGGCTATTTCTTCCACCAAGCCGCTCGTCAAACAGCCAACATTCGCCAGAATTTATGTTTCAGTTTGTCAACACTTTCGCAAGTAAATGTTCCGCTGCTTGCTAATCATTACGATTTTCGTTACCATTTTTAGTTCTTTGTTTGATGTGCAATGTAGATGGTTTCCGTCTCCGGTAGCTGTATTACTGCGTTTTTCGGTCCATACGGTTCTCACACCTTTAACTGTTTACTACGTCCGAGAGATACAATCATCTTCGTTTTACTGTAAGATCTAATCTCCACTTTACCACAGAAATTACTGTTTGTAAGGTTTATAAATGTGTTTATTGTTGTTGCTTTTTAGAATTATTTAACATCCTCGTTTCTAGTTTGCTTTTTAATTAGTATCTCGTCGTGTTTCTGATCTCTATGAGATAACATTGTAAGTTCGTAGCTGCATCTGAGTATAAATACTGTAAAGTATATGATTTCAGCACATTTTAATTGTCATGATATCCTTAGGTATAACATTCTGAAGTGTGAATTTCAGACCTACTAAAGACCATCTGAAATCTTTGTCTTCGCTCACTTCTTCAACGTGACCAGTACTACTATTTTTTACTGCATTTTCTTTCCTATTACTGCAGCAACACCTTGATCCATGCCTATCATATCATTGTCTGCTTCTTCTCCGAAGCATTTTCTCTCCTTCACGGCCATAACCTTAAAGTGATGGCGTCCAGACATCCATATTGTAAAACGATGATAATCTGGTGTATGAGTATCTCTTTACTTGGGCATTCAAAAATGTCTGGCACGACTATTTTTTTGTGTCACAGGAACCGTTAACTGAAAAAAAACGAAAACAGATTATATTACAGGTATTCCCCACGAACGACAATGCACTTTTTCCATCGTTCACGCAGCTTTAGTATTTTGTAGCCAGCCATTCTTTGGTGTTATCGCGCAGCCCCTGGTGGACAACTGCATAATGTTCGTCATTGGTATTGAACTTATTACCCGTATAACTTCTTTCATTGCGTTGAATAAGGCATAGTGGCTATGAGTCAGATCCGGCGTATATGAAGGGTGTGGCAGCACAGTAAACTCTAGTACATGCACGCAGGCAATGTTTTGGAGACTAACATATGGCCGCGCATTGTCGTGTTGGTGCAGAACGGCTTGGCCTCATTCTCCGTGACGGCTTTGTTGAAGGCATCGGCGGAGATGGTGCAGTAAACTACACTACTGATCACTGCTGATGATCTTATTGTGAGGGAGTCAGTCCTGATACAGAACACACTCGTAAATTTTTCTGCACGCATAGTCCTGGGCGTGACTTCTTAGGTCGACGTGTCCCTGTATGCTTCGGCTCCGTACACTGACGTAGCTTTTTTGGAGTCTAATGGAATAAGCATTACTCGTCGACGATGACGGACACTCAGTGGTATCCGATGCATCTCCACTGTACTGTTACACCAAATGCAGGCAAATCTCAACACGCTGCTAATTCTGCACGGTGACAGAATGGGGCACCCATTGTGCATACCTTCTTCATTTTCAAATCCTCACGGATGATGGTGTGGAGGATTCTCCATGATAGATCTGTTGACTTATCTTGTTCATCAAGCGTGAGGCGCCTGTGTCCATTAATCAAGTCATTACTTAGTCTGCGTGCAGTTGCTGGACGCCCAGTGTTTTTGCGCTTTTCAGCACCGTACCTTAATACTGATACCCTATGGAACACGAATATGCGACATGGTGCTGCTGCATCACATATGGTTCCAAACTTTTGTGGAAGTCTGAGAGTCACCCCTTTCCTGCAGAGAAACTACAGTGTCCACCGTCCTTGTACTTACGATGTCCGCCAGCGTACTCCCAAGCCGGAACAAGTGCTCCTGCAATGCGCCGCCTATGGAAAGCAGCAACACTATCTGGTGGCGGTAGCAACAAGCATACATCAAAGCACATTTTAAACAGATAATTTGGGAGAGCTATTAAGGGCAGTGCAAATCAATACTTAATGACCTAAATATCAAATACTCTTCGACACACAGTATTTTAGTTAGACCTAACTGGGCTATCGTCTCTATAAAATTCATTAGAACATCCTTAAGACATCAATACAACTTTGCTCATGTCCAAGGTAGATAATGCTAAACAGGTTCTTGTATTACTGCACTCCTTCACATTCTCTTTTTAGCCAAGGCAAGCCTGAACATACATCCACACACTCAAGCCAGGCAACAAATCATTAACGCAGAATAATAATAATAATAATATCAATGGAAGTATGGTTGTATATATTTTTTACTAATCAGTGTCTCTGTTTAATGCATTACAGTCCTATAAGTTTATCTATTGTACTCGTGGTCTAGGGATAGCGTTTCCACTAGAAATCCTCGAACCCGAGTTCAGACTCCAATACTGCATAAGTTTTAAGTAATAAACATGAGCAATTGCGTGCGAATATTTCCTGCATAGAAAGTCACTGTCATGGTCTTGCCAAAGAAGGCGCAGGAGCGGACAGGGGTTCGGGGAACTCTCTTGCACTTCGGTTGGGAAGAATCAGTGATAAACGACATAAGGACGCGGAAGGCAATCTAAATCTCTGCGTAATGTTTACACACAATACATGTGGAAAAGTGTCATGATGATCTCTCCAATGGCAACTGATTCCCTAAAAGTTCCACATTCGGATCTCCAGGAGCGGCCTGAAAAGGGAGAGGTGCCATGAGAAAAAGATCGAATAACCACCGAAAGGATAACGTTCCACGAGTCGGGGTGTGAAGTGTCAGAAGTTTGAGTTTGGCAGGTAAGCCATCAGACCTGATAAAGGAATTACCAAGGCTGAATATAGCTGTAGTGGGGGCCAATGGAGTTAGATGGAAAGAAATAAGGATTTCTGGGCAGACGGATATAAGGTAACATCAACAGCAGCAAAAAAAGGTGTAACCATAGTATGATTAGTTATAACTAGGAACATTTTAGTGATATGGCTGTTCTCATCAGAATCGACAGCAAATCAACATCAACAACAGTCGTTCAGGAAATGAAGAGGTAGAGAAACTACATGAGGGCTATTGGTGTGTCTTTCTGTATGTAAATTGAATAGTCATGGGGACTGGAATGTGGTTGTAGTGAAAGGAATGGTACAAAAGGTTCCAGGAGAATGTGGGCTTGGTACCGTAGTAGGAATGAGAGAGGAGAAAGACTAATTGAGTTCTGAAATAATTTTCAGCAAGTAATAAAGCATACTCTGTTCACGAATCCCAAGATGGGAGTGGGGGGGGGGGGGGAGGGTACACTTCGAAAAGGCGGGGAGATACGGGATAATTCAATTTAGAGTACATCATGGACAGGCTGGGATTCTGAAATCAAATTCTGGATTGTAAAGCGCAGCCAGAAACATAGGTAACCTCAGTTCACAGTATAACAATGATGAAAAATCGGCTGAAGTTTAAGACACAGGTCAGGAAGGATCAATGCGCAATGATATGGGATACGTAAGTCCTAACGAATGAAAGGATACGGTTGAAGTTCTGTGAGTCAGTTGAACCGAAGACATATAGACATATCTGAAAAGATCATTCTCCGAAGTAGGAAAGAGAAACATAGGTAGAAGGAAGGTAACCGCGAAGGAACCAATTAAATATCTCATTTGTTTGGCCAAATAAGAAAGTACACATTTCTTCAGAAAAATTCAGGAATACAGAATTACAAGATACTTAGGAATGAGAGAAATGCAGGAAATTTTAGATGAAATGGCTCCACGAAAATTGTGAAGAAAGTAACAAGCAAATGAATGTAGGAACTACGAACTCAGCATACAAGAAATTCAAAACGACCTTTCGCGAAATTAAAACCAAGCGCGGTAGCATTAAGTATGCTATTGTAATTCCACTGTTAAATGCAGAGTAGAGAGCGAATTGGTAGAAAGAGCACACTGAAGGCCACTATGAGAGGGAGGACAAGTCTGATATTGTGATAGAAAAAGAAATGGCAGACGAGCGGAAGAAATAGAAGATCCAGTAGTACAATGAAAATTTAAAAGAACTTTGAAAGACTTAAGATAAAATAAGGCAGAACGCTTATAACATTCCATCAGAATCTCTAAAATCATTATGGGAAGTGGCAACAGAACGAGTATTTACATTGGGTTGTGGAATGGGTGAGTCTGGCTACATACCATCAGACGTTCGGAAAAATACTACACACAACTCCGAACACAGCAAGAGCTGTCAATCGCAGAGGGTTTGGCTTATTGGTAGTTGGGCGCTCCAATATTAGGCGCGTAATGGGGCCCCTTAGGGATATGGCGGCTAAGAAGGGGAAGAAATCCGGTGTGCACTCCGTGTGCATTCCGGGTGGAGTCATTCCTGATGTGGAAAGGGTCCTTCTGGATGCCATGAAGAGCACAGGGTGCAGCCAGCTGCAGATGGTGTCACATGTCGGCACTAATGACGTGTGTCGCTTTGGATCTGAGGTAATTCTCTCTGGACTCCAGCGACTATCTGACTTGGTGAAGGCTGCCGGCCTTGCTTACGAGATGAAGGCAGAGCTCACCATCTGCAGCATCGTTGACAGAACCGACTGCGGACCTTTGGTGCAGAGCTGGGTGGAGGGTCTGAATCAGAGGCTCAGACGGTTTTGCGACCGTGTTGGCTGCAGATTCCTTGACTTGCGCCATACGATGGTGGGGTTTCGGGTTCCGCTGAATAGGTCAGGAGTTCACTACACTCAGCTGGCGGCTACACGGGTAGCAAAGGCTGTGTGGCGTGGACTGGGCGGTTTTTTAGGATAGAAGGCCTCGGGAAAGTACGGGGTGGGCTGCAATCTCAAAGGGTGCGTGGCAAATACAGGACGTGCTTGGATCAAGGAACAGTCGGAATTGTAGTTGTAAATTGTTGTAGTTGTGCTGGGAAAGTCCCTGAGCTTCAAGCGCTAATAGAAAGCACAGAAGCTGAAATCGTTACAGGTACAGAAAGCTGGCTAAAGCCTGAAATAAGTTCTGCAGAAATTTTTACGAAGTCTCAGACGGTGTTCAGGAAATATAGATTAGGCAGAATTGGTGGTAGAGTGTTTGTGTCTGTCTGTAGTGGTTTATCTAGTAGTGAAGTCGAAGTAGATACTCGGTGCGAATTGGTATGAGTGGAGGTTATATGGGTGGAGGTTATACTTAACAGCCGAAGTAAGTTAATAATTGGCTCCCTCTACCGACCCCCAGACTCCGATGATATAGTTGCTGAACAGTTCAAAGAAAATTTGAGTCTCGTAACAAATAAATAAGCCACTCATACGGTTATAGTTGGTGGGGACTTCAACCTTCCCTCGACATGTTGGCAAAAATACTTGTTCAAAACCGGTGGTAGGCAGAAAACATCTTCTGAGATTGTCCTAAATGCTTTCTACGAAAATTATTTCGAGCAGTTAGTCCACGAACCCACGCAGATTGTAAATGGTTGCGAAAACACACTTGACCTCATAGCCGCAAACAATCCAGAGCTAATTGAGAGCATCATTACTGATACAGGGATTAGTGATCACAAGGTCGTTGTAGGTGGGCTCAATACCGTTTCTTAGAAACCCACCAGAAACAAACGCAAAATAATTTTATTTATAAAAGCGGATAAAGTGTCACTAGAAGCCTTCCTAAGAGACAATCTCCATTCCATCCGAACTGACTATGCAAATGTAGACGAGATGTGGCTCAAATTCAAAGATATAGTAGCAACAGCAATTGAGAGATTAATACCTCATCAATTGGTAAGAGATGGAACTGATCCCCCATGGTACACAAAACAGCACAAAACAGGCCCGAACGCTGTTGCAGAGGCAACGGAAAATGCATACGAAGTTCAGGAGAACGCGAAATCCCGAAGATTGGCTAAAATTTACAGACGCGCGAAATTTGGTACGGACTTCAATGCGAGATGCCTTCAATAGGTTCCACAACGAAATATTGTCTCCAAATTTGGTAGAAAATCTGAAGAAATTATGGTCGTATGTAAAGTACACAGGCGGCAAGACGCAGTCAATACCTTCGCTGCGCACTGCCGATGGTACTGCTACCGACGACTGTGCCGCTAAAGCGGAGTTATTGAACGCAGTTTTCCGAAATTCTTTCACCAGGGAAGACGAATGGAATTATCCAGAATTTGAAACAAGAACAGCTGCTAGCATGAGTATCTTAGAAGTAGATACCTTAGGGGTTGCGAAGCAACTCAAATCGCTTGATACGGGCAAGTCTTCAGGTCCAGATTGTATACCGATTAGGTTCCTTTCAGATTACGCTGGTACAATAGCTCCCTTCTTAGCAATCATATAAAACCACTCGCTCACCGATAGATCTGTACCTACAGATTAGAAAATTGCGCAGCTCGCACCATTGTGTTTAAGAAGGGTAGTAGGAGTAATCCATCGAACTACAGACCTATATCATTGACGTCGGTTTGCAGTAGGATTTTGGAGCATATACTGTATTCAAACATTATGAAACACCTCGAAAGGAACGATCTATTGATACGTAATCAGCATGGTTTCAGAAAACATCGTTCTTGTGCAACGCAGCTAGCTTTTATTCGCACGAAGTAATGGCCGCTATCGACAGGGGATCTCAAGTTGATTCCGTATTTCTAGATTTCCGGAAAGCTTTTGACACCGTTCCTCACAAGCGACTTCTTGCTGCGGGCCTATGGGGTATCGTCTCAGTTGTGCGACTCGATTCGTGATTTCCTGTCAGGAAGGTCGCAGTTCGCAGTAATAGACGGCAAATCATCGAGTAAAAGTGAAGTGATATCAGGTGTTCCCCAGGGAAGCGTCCTGGGACCTCTGCTGTTCCTGATCTATATAAATGATCTGGGTGACAATCTGAGCAGTTATCTTAGGTTGTTCGCAGATGATGCTGTAATATACCGTCTAGTAAGATCGTCCGAAGACCAGTATCAGTTGCAAAGCGATTTAGAAAAGATTGCTGTATGGTGTGGCAGGTGGCAATTGACGCCAAATAACGAAAAGTTTGAGGTGATCCACATGAGTTCCAAAAGAAATCCGTTGGAATTCGACTACTCGATAAATAGTACATTTCTCAAGGCTGTCAATTCAACTAAGTACCTGGGTGTTAAAATTACGAACAACTTCAGTTGGAAAGATCACATAGATAATATTGTGGGGAAGGCGAGCCAAAGGTTGCGTTTCATTGGCATGACACTTAGAAGATGCAACAAGTCCACTAAAGAGACCGCTTACACTACACTCGTTCGTCCTCTATTAGAATATTGCTGCGCGGTGTGGGATCCTTACCAGGTGGGATTGATGGAGGGCATCGGAAGGGTGCCTAAAAGGGCAGCTCGTTTTGTATTATCACGTAATAGGGGAGAGAGTGTGGCAGGTATGATACGCGAGTTGGGATGGAAGTCATTAAAGCAAAGACGTTTTTCGTCGCGGCGAGATCTATTTACGAAATTTCAGTCACCAACTTTCTCTTCCGAATCCGAAAATATTTTGTTCAGCCCAACCTACATAGGTAGGAATGATCATCAAAATAAAATAAGAGAAATCAGAGCTCGAACAGAAAGGTTTAGGTGTTCGTTTTTCCCGCGCGCTGTTCGGGAGTGGAATCGTAGAGAGATAGTATGATTGTGGTTCGATGGACCCTCTGCCAAGCACTTAAATGTGAATTGCAGAGTAATCACGTGGATGTAGATGTGAAAATTATCGCACAGGTAGCTCAACAACTCATGTATCCAAGTTGCTGACAGGATTAATACACACAAGAATGGAAAATAAAATTGACGATGTGTTAGATGATGACCAGATTCGCTTCAAGAAGGGTAAAGGCACCAGCAAGGCTGTTCTGACATTGTGTTTGATAATGGAAGCACGACCGAAGAAAAATCAAGATATATTCATAGATTTTGTCGCACTGGTGAAAGCCTTCGCCATTGTTAAATGGTTCAATGTGTTCTAAATTCTAACGACGTGCAATATAGAACATATACTAGAAAAGAGGAGGGCGGGAGGGGTGCCTAGTATGAGTAGAAGACCATGAACGAAGAGCTCGGATTCAAAATGAACAGGGACTAAGCCTTTCGCCTCTACTGTTCAAGTTGTACATCGAAGATGCAACAACGGAAATAAAAGGAAGTTTCATGAGCGAGTGAAAGGGTATCAGTGACAAGATTCGCCGATGACATCGCTATAATTAGTCAAGGTGAAGAAAAATAACACGATCTGTTCAATGGAAAGCACAATCCAATGAATACAGAAAATGCAGTGAAATAAATCGAAGAAAGACGATTGTAATGAAAAGTAGCAGAAATGTGAACACTGGAAAACTTAACATCTGAATTGGTGATCATGAACTACACGAAGTTAATGAATTCTGCTATCAGGTCAGCAAAATAACCCAATTTGGGCGCTGAAAGGAGGACATAAAACCCTACCATCATTCGCAAAAATGATGTTTCTGGCCTAGAAAAGTATAGTAATATCAAGCATGGGCCTTAACATGAGGAAGCAGTTTCTGAGAATGTACGTTTGGAGCACAGAATGGTGTGTTAGTGAAACAGTGCTATGGGGAAACCAAAATAGAGAATCGAAGCGTTTGAGATGTGTTGCTAGAGAAGAATGTTGAAATTATGTGAGCTTATAAAGTAAATATGAAGTTCTCCATTCTTTACGTGATTTCAACATTCTTCTGTAGCACCACATCTCCGTAGTATCGACGGGGAACGAAATGTATTGGAAACACTGACAAGAAGAAGGGATATGAGGACAGGACATCTGTTAAGACATCAGGGAATAACTTACGTGGTACTAGAGTGAGGTGTAAAGACTAAAAACTGTAGAGGAAGACAGAAATTGGAATAGATCCAGGAAATAATTGGTAGCAAACGTTACGCTGAGATGAAAAATTCGGCGCAGGAGAGGAATTCGTGGGGGTCCGCCTCTAACCAAGCACATGACCGACGACTCAGAAAAATTGTATAGAAGTCTGTTAGTATCTTGTATAGTCTGTATCCAACAGATATTAATACGACATCAAAGTGAAATCTCCAAACGCTGGTTTCTGTGTAAAAATACCCAAGTTATTCGTGTAAGTACGTCTCATCGTTTGATTGGCTCCCTGTAACTTCAGAGTATTTTCAAAGTTTTGTTCTACAAATTTTAAATTAATTATTATTATTTCATTTGCTACTGCATACGAATGTTTTTATGTTCAATTAATTCGCTTGTATAAACAAATTTAGTTATAGCCGTGATGTTCATAGTCATTGTTATTATGCACTTGTAATTCTTTCCCGTCTCCTGTAGGACAAGTATTTTTGAGAAGTTCGTACCCCTTCTTTCCCATCTCCTGTAGGACAAGTATTTCTGAGACGTTCGTACCTCTCGATGAAAATATTGGCTGAAATATCCTGTTTTTATCACTGGAGTACGCTGCTGTTGCTGTGATGACTCTGATAATGTCGGAGTCTCCGGCGCTAATGCAGTAAAATTACGCCGAAAGTTAATACAACAAGAATTCTGCTGCAAAGGTTGTTTGATGTTCCTTGACAATCTTGTAGTATACACTGCAGGATCCAGGATTGGCTCCAATGAGGTATGTAACCAAAGCACAGTTGTTAATGGCAGCATGAACAGCTATATTAGTATGTTAGTAGAATGGTAGACTGTACATTTATTTAAAACTTTAGTCAAATATTGTCTAGTGTGCATTGTTTCTAAAATCAACTCTCTAGTCTCTTCTCCATCTAAACATTTCAATCCAAAGTCAGAGACCGCCTATAGGAAACAGTCTAATACGTCTTGCACTTTGCTGGCAAACAGAATATTATCGGTGATGCTCTCGCTGTTATACTCTTCTTTCACGTCTCCTACCCACAAGTTTATAATCAGAGTCCAAATAGTTACTCAAAATTATTTCAACCAGTCATAACTGCATTCCATCATTAAACAATTCCTGCTGCCTTCCGTTTTTCTTTTTTTTTTCCTTGAAACGTCTCCACAGTCTCTGAATAATGTATATCGTAATGCTCCAAAGACAAAGTCCACTGACGCGTTACCTTTGCGCTGTTACGCTGTCTTTCACATAACAAGTTCTCCAAAACAGCAATACATCATCTGCCGTTGCAGTATTCCCTCAGAATCCTTCTAAGCACTTTAGATTGTAATCGTTTCTTTCTTCGCCATTATATACGCGGTCCCTCCACTATTATACTTTAATTTTTCACTCTAACATTTAACAATGTTCACAATCTTCTTTCCTCCCTCTCCCTACATCCATTACAATATACAGATAATAACTGAGATCTAATGGGCTTCGTCTGGTCTACATATGTTCAGTGCATAAACATAACACAGAAGTACAACAAAATCAATACACTATTTGTTTTATGCATTCTGATTAAGTCATTCATGTTTTACATCTATATTACGAAAATCAGTAAGTCTACAAACTTTACATTGAAAACTAAGAGAGTTATCCAAACTACAGTAGAATTAACGAAAATCTCAACAAATACTGGTACTTTTTGTTTGTTAATTTCAGTTCTTGTTGTTCATTTGCCCTTATAAAGCTCCACTTAAGGTCACAATGTTTGCTCGTGACGTGATTCTCTTTGCTACACCGCTGTCGATTAAGGGCTCCCCGCGACATTCCTATTTTATTTACCATTAACAACGGCCATTGTGAGGTCTAATGCAAAAAATATTTGCACAGGAAGCGCCCGTATTGTAGTCATTGTCATTGCCCTAGGTATTTGTTCTGTGCTTTACCAGTACTGCAGATAATTTCCTCCGCAGGGGGAAAAGCTGTGCTTAGGATGTATAGCTATTCGTAACAAATGTGTGAAACATCTCAGAATGCAAACCACGTTACCACATCACTTAAAGACCGATGTATAAGCTTTGATTATTATTCTCCATAGAGTGTGAGAGGTGTTTTACAGGACTTTGCGATATAACCTTATACAACAGTGAACATTAATTACTGTTTATGATACGTACGTCGTTAGTTACTATTTGTGATACCTACGCTGTACGCAACGGAGAGTCTAATCTCAATTCGAATGTGAATAATGTTATAAAATTATTGCTATCAACTAGCGACACAGTCCGTTGTCTGTCTAATTTCTATGTAAAAGATAAGTAACACAGAGAAAAATCGTTCACAGATTGTTCACTGTGCGGGATTTGTAGAATATTTTGTTGGTTCCACATTATTTCGTGCATCTTTTTGTAAAACAGTGCCGCTAATTCAACGTGGTAGGATCCATTCCTGACACTCTTGTCTCTATAAGTTCATAAACAGAAAATGGTAGACATCAGAAAACTAGTACGTAATTTCCAAGTTTATTGTCCAATAACAAACTATTAACTTTTTAAATTCATTGCTGGGATAATATTATCAGCTGTCTCAGACATAAATGCAGTTTAAACTCAATTTGTGTGTGTGTGTGTGTGTGTGTGTGTGTGTGTGTGTGTGTGTGTGTGTGTCTGTGTGTCTCAATGTGTTCCTTGTTATTTAATCGAAGCCTGCTACATGTTTCGTCGATCACATTACCTGACACGCTCATCCACATTCGTTCCAACGTAAACGCTGTTCTAGGCGATAATTGGATTACCGATTCCTGCTACATCCATTCCGGAAAGATTAACCCCGTGCGATTAGTGGGACTCGATCGCTTTTCCTGCGCAGGATGACAGTTACAACGCTCTTGTTCAAAGAGTTAATCCGACAAAGTGTTATGTTGTAACGAACTCTGATGCAGAATCAATGTTTCATGCACATCATTGGTAGGAATACGGGTATTATGTAGCGGGACACGAAGCACGCCGCTTGTCACAGACTGTAACCTATGTAATAACGTAGACTCCAAAACCAGTGGAGTTCATACTATACAGGCGGCAGAGGATCCGAAAATTGAGCAGGTTAGGATACGGGCAAGAAGATTTTGTTTCTTGTTGATATAACCAACTTACATGTTATAGCAAATACACAATTCGGTAGCATCACTTGATACACAAAACCATAAAATTATGCTACAATGACACAGGTAATTCTCTTTCTCTTTTTCTTAAAGTAAACAGTTTTCTGACTGTTTTCATGAGGCCGCCACGAATTCTTCTCCCCTGCCAACCTCTTCAACTGAGTAGCACTTGCAACCTATGTCCACAATTATTTGCTGATGTATT
Source organism: Schistocerca piceifrons (assembly GCF_021461385.2). Lineage (NCBI taxonomy): Eukaryota > Metazoa > Arthropoda > Insecta > Orthoptera > Acrididae > Schistocerca > Schistocerca piceifrons. The sequence continues at coordinate 280,087,905 of NC_060144.1, forward strand.
CTAATCCCTGTCTTTCTCTACAGTTTGAAACTCTATACCTACCTCTAGTACCGTGGTAGCTATTACCATATGTTTTTACAGATGTCCGGTCATAATATCCCTTCTTCTTTCAGTGTTACCCATTCATTCCCTTCTCTGCTGATTCTACAGAGAACCTCATAATTTTTTAACTTATCAGTTCACCTAATTTCAACATTCTTCTGTAGAACCACATCTCAAATGCATCGATTCTCTTCTGTTATGGTTTTACCATAGTCCATGTTGCACTACCACTCTCTAAAATTTCTTCCTCAAATTAACGCCTATGTTTGATACTTGTAGACTTCTCTTGGCCAGGAATGCCCTTTTTGCCAGTGCTGGAATGCTTCTTATGTCTTTCTTGCTCAGTTCGTCATGGGTGATTTTGTTCGCTAGGTATGAGAATTCATTAACTTCATCTACTTCGTGATCATCAGATCTGATGTTAAGTTTCTCGCTGTTGTCATATCCGCTACTTCTCATTGCTTTCGTCTTCCTTCGATTGACTCTCAATACGTATTCTGTACTCAGTAGATTGTTCATTCGATTTAGCACATCCTGTAATTCTTCTTCACGTTCACTCAGGATAGTAATGTCATCAACGAAACTTATCATAGATATCTTTTGACCTTGAATTTTAATTCCACTATTGAAATTTTCTTCTTTTTTTTTCGTCATTGCTTTTTCGAAGCATAGACTAAACAGTGGGGGCGAAAAACTACTTCCCTTTCTTACACCCTTTTTCATCCGTGCACTATTTTCTTAGTTTTTTACCTGGGAAATTCGTTCTTGGTCTTCAACTAATATGATCCCCCCTCTTGGTTCTTGTACATTTGTACATACTGTATATTACCCGCCTCTCCCTATAGCTTAGCCCTACCTTTGTCAGAATTTCTATCTCCTGACGCCCTTTTGCTTTGTAGAACGTTTTATTCCATGTCAATAAATCCTATGAACGTGTCTTGATTTTTCTTTAGTCTTGCTTCCATTAAAAACCGCAGCGTCAGATCTGCATCTCACTTTCCTGAAGTCTAACTGAACGTCATCTAACAGATCCTCACTTCTCTTTTCATTTTTCTGTATATTATTCTTGTCAGAAACTTTGATACATGAACCTTTTAGCTAACTGTACCATAGTTCTCGTATTTCTCAGCTGTGTAATCCTGTTACCAGTTGTGCAGTGACACAGATAGCTACGATCCTATAAACCGCTGATACATCACAGACGAATGTGTATTGTAAATTTTCTTTACTTCACTTTCGGTCTATAATGACCGACACCGGTAGTCTTATGAAATAGAAAATTGTGACCATAGACTTGAAGTAAAGGAAACGTATTCTATTCTCGGGTCACTGTTCAATTCGCGATCATTTATCAACTTTTGAGACAGTGTATATTGATTTTCAAGGCAGCACCGCCAACGTCGATTCAGTGACATACAAAGCAGACTAGCCTTGGCAGAAAAAAGCATTCCTGGCCAAGAGAAATCTCCTAATGTCAAACATATGCCTTTATTTGAGGAAGAAATTTCTGGGAATGTGGTTTACACACAAATGCCCTACAGCTGAGCCTTCGATATACCTCTGTGGATGTAGGATGATCTAGAATGGTTTTAATGGCCGAAAATCATATCGCTTTCCATACGCGCGAACGTGCAACATACAAACACACACACACACACACACACACACACACACACACACACACACACATGTTAGGTATGTGTTGAGACACACACACATGTTAGGTACGTGTTGAGGAGCTGATTAGTAACAGGACAACGATAGCCCCGGCAAAAATGAGACACGGTTGTGTATCTCACAAAAGATAAAAAACAGGGTGTCCATTAACAATAAATTTAAACATTTGTCCGCATTAATACTTGTTTATTATGAAGTCCCCAGCTGATGAATAACATGGAAAAAGAAATTATTACAGGGTTTGTACGGGCACATGAAATGCAGAAAATAAAAAATTATCAAATGGCAACTGGCTCATTACCAACGCAACATATGAAAGTCTTTGTAAAGACTGTATGTTTCAGAGATAAAACTTACGGCGGTCACGCAGTGATTTCCTGAAACCACCAAAAGACGGAAAAACTACAGACACAACCAATATTTCAAATCGAGTCCTAATGTTCCTTTAACCACTCACAAAGAGATGTGAATTCCGGAATTTAGGTAATCCTAACATTATACCCACCAGCATATGTGAACTGTTATTTTCTTCTCGCCCGAGATACGATTTCTCAATGTTCAGCTGTCAGATGTGTGGATCATAACGGACATCGCGATCTGCGGCAGATTGTGACATATCAGCTCTCCATCATGTCTCTAGATGATGTCTCTGACTCAACCGTTCTTTTCCATATCCCGTGCCTAAGTCTGCTGCACCGTGTCTCAAGCCAAAGTGCGTCTTATACCGACTCAGGCTTCATTTTCCCCTCTAAAGGCCCGCATATTTCTCGTATGCCAGTGAAAACGCCTCTGCTGTACTGCACAATGATATTTTTCGTGACGAGACATCAAGATCCCCTCCTGGCGAACGTTTTGAAATATTAACCAATTGTTACACTCACAGGCATTCAGTAATTAAACAATTCTGAGTCACTCTGCAGCTCCTCAGCCAAGTTGGTATTATATGGTAGCTAATATGATCGCCTCCACGTCCACACTTCTCGAAAATTGCCATCTTGAGTTCTCTTACTTTGATCCTTGTTTCGATTAACCAAAGAGGTGACATCTTACAACTTTTTAGTCCAGAGGTAATTCACCTTACATAAAGCGGCGACCTACTTTTAGTGGTGTCTCACCTTGGGCTCTCCCCTGGAAAAAGGTGCCGCAGTCCACAGGGGTTTCAGCCACATTTTGTCACCGGCTCACCCATTGTATCCGTTCTCGTTCTTCATGTACCCAACTCGACTCTGGAGAAAGTTACATGAAATACAGCCTCCAGGAAGAAGAAGAAATTGATATGAAAGTAGAAGGCTTGCTCCAGGCAATCACTGTCGTTATTAATTACAAGAGGTAACTATTTTATTAATTGATGGGAACTAATGACATATAGTAGTGTTTTTCAGTCAGTTATAAATAGTATATGGTACCTGCCAGTCCGGCAATTGGGCTGCTATGTATCACAACCATTACTCGATCAAGGAAACATACCTCTGAAAATTTGATTCTACTCTTCGTTCCCTAAATATACTAAATAGGATCTACTAACGTCTATATAATTTTTATCCTATATGTTTGGGACATATTTTAGATGTAGACACGTTTGTGTTCTGGAATTTGGCCGGTTTACCTACAGATAAAATTCGAGATGGTTAGCACTAGCACGTGTCATCTACACGATACTCCAGCTGTAAATGGCTCTGACGGCGGTAGTGTTGTCCGAATGGAGATACTGTATACGCGGTAGCACTGGCCAACTGCGCTCTACTGGGATGGACACCTTCCTTACAGCTTACGGTTTTGACCATGACAAGTGGCATCAGCTCAGCTTTGTCTCGCGATTGCGGTCGCAACTAGGCTGGCCTATCACTTAAACCTGTGATTATGATAAAGTCATTAACAGAAATTAAGGGCAGCTGGACCGAATATAAACATGAGAGCTACTTAAGTCACTGACAGAATCAAACTAAAGGTCACTTAAGAAAGCCATATCATAGCTCTGAAATAAGCAGCAAGGAGTCCTGGAACTGTTCTACGTGTGCAGGTTAATGAATATCGAGTCACTGCTCGGTGAAGTAAGGGGGTTTTGAGGCTCAGGAAGTCCCAGTTGTGAAAGGAGGAGTTTCCAGTTGCGGGATCTATCCCGCTGCCAAAGGAAAGCTCTTGCAAATTTTACCTGCAACTTTTTGATTCTATTCTGGATAACATTTCCCAAACACAATGATACCCTATAGTACTTGAAAGTGATATAATCGTGAGTACACAGTGTTTAATCGATGACTTGCCCCATATGTACAGTGTATGTATACCGACGGTCAACAGGCAAAAAACACACTAGTTAAGTTCTAAAACATACCTGAAAATCAACGCTAGTGAGAGAAAGATAATATCAAATGATCTTACCGTAGCAGCCGAAATTATAACGGTCCTTGAGCAACATCATGGATGACTCTAAGGTACGAATTCGGTCAAACTATTGATCTATTGTTGTCATATTTATTTATGAACTTGTCACGACGATCAAGTAACAAGCTGTTCAAATCGTTCTGTCATTGGAAATAGGCAGCCATCAGTGAAAATCTGAGATTTCAGTACTCCTAAATACTGATGCAACATTACGCCCAAATTGTTGGTCCATGTGTCGTGGAGACTGACTGTACCATCACGCTAGAGCGTGTTAACGTTTCCAGGTAGTAAAAGAAGTGAACAAAGGAGAGTAGTGACTCTCCCTTGTTCACTATTTTTACTACCTGGATGATATTTAAAACGTCGGCTTCCAACAGACAACATACAAGTTACTTTTTATGGCTGACCTCGTTTGGAGCAGTTTCGCCGGTCAGAGGCGTCTCTTTACGGCCAAATTCGCTTTACCGGTGTATAAAGCGCAAAAGTGTTCAAATTTCTAGAAAGTTAGTTTTAACGGAAACCATAATCTTCGGCGCAATAAATATATATGTAATCAGTAGTCCTGCATTCAGGCTGACAGGGTCGCCTAGGTGAACGTCGAACATCATGCAAGAAATAACTTTACTGCTCACATATACACACACATACATCTACATCTACATCGACACTCCGCCTGATGACGCGTGGCGGGGAATTCTCCGTGCGACTACTAGTCATTTCCTTTCCTATTCCACTCGCAAACAGAACGACAGAAAAACAACAGTCTACATATCTCCGTATCTTCGTCGTCCTTACGCACAATGTCGTAGGTAACGGAATCGTTCGGGAGTAAGCTTCAAATTCCGGTTCTCTAAATTTTCTCAGTTGTGTTTCTCTAAAATAACGACGCATTCCCTTCAGGGATTCACATTTCGTTTCCCGAGGCATCTACGTAATACCTGTGCACTGTGGAAACCTACCAGTAATCGCTGCGAAGTCTTTTTTTAATCAGACCTGGCACGGATCCCAAACACTGGAGTAGCATTCAATAATAGGTCACACCAGCATCCTCTATGCGGTCTCCTTTATAGATAAAGTACATTTTCCTAGACTTTTCGCAATAACCGATATCCGCCACCCGGCTTTCGGACAACAATCATCACATGCTCGTTCCATTTCATATCACTTTGCAAAAGAACGCCCACATATTTAAAAGAACGTGACTGTCAAGCTTGAGATTACCAGTTCTGCATGCGAACATTATACCGTATACCACAGCGACATTAGCAAACAACCACTGATTGCCACCGACCCTGTACGCCAAATCATTTATGTATATAGATAGTAACGGAGGTCCTATCGCACTTCCATGGGACACTCCTGATGGTACACTTGTCACTGATGAACACTCGCCTTCGAGGACAACATACTGGATTCTGTTACTTAAGAAACCTTAGACTAAATCTGTGAAACTGTTCCATATGGTCGTACCTTCTTTAACAAACTGCAAAGGTTCACCGTATTCAATGCTTTCCGGAAAACCAGATGTATGGAATCTGGCTGTTGCCATTCATCCAAAGTTCGTAGTATATCATATGAGAAAAGGACAAGCTTAGTTTCACTCGAGCGGTGCTTTCTAAGACCGTGCTTATTCATGGATGTAAGCTTGTCGGTCCCAAGGAGATTAGCAACATGCGGTCTCAGAATGTGATCAAGGATTCTGTAGCAAACCGATGTTGTGGATATTGATATCTAATTTTGCGTTTCTGTTCTTTTGCCCTTCTTACACATGGGAATCACCTGCAAATTTTTATAGTCGCTTGGGACTGTGCTCTGGGAAGTGATTCATGATAAAGCCAAGCTAAGTAATGGGCCTTACTGCAGAGATTTTTTTGTATATAATTATCAGACTTCTGACTGGTTTGATATGGCCCTCCACGAATTCCTCTCCTGTGTCAACCTTTTCATCTCAGAGTAGCATTCGCAACCTATATCCTCATTTATTTATTGTCTTATTCTGCTGTTTCTGCCCTCTACAGCTCCCTTAGATACCATGGAATTAATTTCCTGATGTCTTAACTGATGTTCTATCAACCGATTCCTCCTCCTTGTCGGTGTTCTGCACGTATCCCTTCGATTCTGCGCGAGACCTCATCATTCCTCACCTTATCAGTCTACCAAATTTACAACATTCATCTATAGGCCCACATCTCAAATACTTCGATTCTCCTCTCTTTCGGTTTCTCCACAGTCCATATTTCAACACCATACAATGCTGTGCTCTACACGTACATTCTCAGAAATTTCTTCCTCAAATTATTGTCTACGTTCGATACTAATAGACATATCTTGGCCAAGAACGTCCTTTATGGCAGTGACAGTCTGCTTTTAATGTCCTCCTTGCTCCGTTCGTCACTGGTTATTTTGCTGCTTAGGTAATAGAATTCCTTAACTTCATCTACTTCGAGACCATCAATCGTGATGTTCAGTTTCCTTCTGTTCTCATTTCTGCTACTTCTCATTACTTCCGTCTCTCTTGGATTTACTCTAAATCCATGTTCTGTACTCATTAGAACATTCCATTTAGCAGATCATGTAATTATTCTTCAGTTTAACTCGGGATAACAATGTAATGAGGAATTCGTATCATTGACATCCATTCACCTTGAATTTTAATTCCACTCCTGTACCTTTCATATCCATCATTGCTTCTTCGATGTACATGTTGAACAGTAGGTATGACAGACTACATTCCTATCCTACACCCTTTTTGAAACCGTTCTTCGTCGTCCAGTTTTATTATTCCCTTTTGGCTTTTGTACATTTTGTATGTTGCCTGTCTCTCCCTATAGCTTACCTCTATTTTTCTCAGAATTTCGAACATCTTGCACCATTTTACACTGTCGAAAGCTTTTCCCCAGGTCGTCAAATTCTATGAACGTGTCTTGATTTTTCTTTAGCCTTGCTTCCATTATCAACCGCGACGTCAGCATTGCCTCTCGGTGCCTTTACTTTACCGCAAGCCAAATTAATCATCATCTAACACATCTCAAATTTTTTCCATTCTTCTTTATATTATTCTTGTAAGCAATTTGGGTGCATGAGCTGTTCACTGATTGTGTGATAATCCTCGCACTTGTCTACTCTTGACGTATTCGGAATTGTGTGGATGATATTTTTCCGAAAGTCAGATTGTATTGTTGTCACTTCCCCCAATAGTTTTAGAAATTCAGATGGAATTTAATCTACCCCTTCAGCCTTATTTGATCTTAAGTCGTTCAGAGCTCACTTAAATTCTGATTCAAACACTGGAACCCCTGTCTCTTAAATATCGACTCTTGTTCCTTCTTCTGTGGCACGAGACAAATTTTCCCCCACGTAGAGGCCTTCAATGTACACTTTCCACTAATCCGCTCTCTTCTCTGCATTTAACAGTGGAATTCCCGTTGTACTCTTGTTATCACCCTTGCATTTGCTTTCATCGAAACTTGTTGGGTCGTCCTTCCGACAATCATTACTTTTGCAATTCATTCACATTTCTCATGCAGCCATTTCGTCTTAGATTCTCTCCACTTTCTAATTATTTCATTAATCAACCACCCCTATTTCTGTATTCCTGATTTTCCTTGAACGTTTTTGTACTTTCTGCTTTCATCTATCAACTGAAGTATTTCTTTTGTTACCTGTGGCTTCTTCACAGTTACCTTCTTTGTTCCCATGTTTTTGTTTCCAACTTCTGTGATTACCCTTTTTTTGAGATGTCCAATCCTTTTCAACAGTACTTCCTACTGAGCTATTCTTTATTGCTGTATCTACAGCATTAGAGAGCTTCAAACGTACGTCGTCATTCCTTAGTACTTCTTTATCCCACTTCTTTGCGTGCTGATTATTCCAGACTAATCTCTTAAACTTCAGTCTACTCTTCATCACTACAACATTGTGGTCTAAGTCTATATCTGCTCCTGGGTATGCCTTAAAATCCGGTATCTGATTTCGGAACCTGTGACTGACCATGATGTAATCTAACTGAAATCTTCACGTACCACCTGGCCTTTTCCAAGTATACCTCCCCTCTTGTGATTCTTAAACAGTGTATCCGCTATTACCAGCTGAAATTTATTACATAACTAAATTAGTCTTTCTCCTCTCTCATTCCTTGTCCCAAGCCCATATTCTTCTGTAATCCTTTCTTCTACTTCTTCCCCTTACAATGGCATTCCAATTCCTCATGAATATTAATTTTCATCTGCCTTTACGTACTTTCAATATCCTCATATACTTTAATTATCTCTTCATCTTCCTCTTGCGACGTCGGTATGTATACTTGAATTATCATTGTCGGTATTGGTTTGCTGTCGATTCTGATCAGAACAAGATACATGTTATGTGTCTTCAACGCTGTGTCTTGCATTGCCTTTTGCATTCTCAATACGTCGATCATTTCTGAGTCTTCCGCATTTAGGGGCAGTTTCTAACTCCAAGGACAAGCGAGTGCCCTGAATCTTTGTCCGGTCCTCCACCCTCTTTGACAAGACTGTTGGCTGAATGAGGATGACTTCTTCTACCGGAAGTCTTCAGCCGCCAGTGCTGATTATTAATCAAAATTTAAGCGGTGGTGGGTTTCGAACCCATTCACTCAGGATTTTTTTTTAAGGGAGGCATTTAACCCTCCGACAGAAAACGCGGAGCTACCGCGCTGGCAAATCCCTAGACTACTCTTTGAATAACCGAACTGGGATTCCACCCGACCGGGTGCATTATTTGTTTTCAACCTCCTTCAGTTGCATCTCTACGCCAGGGATGCTTATTACTATGTCACCCATACAAGCGTCTGTTCGGTGGCCAAACGACGGTCTGTTTGTATGGTTCTCCTGCGTGAACGATGTTTTGAAACGTGAAATTCAAAACTTTGTTTTTCGTGTTGTTATCTTCGACCGCTACGCCAAACTAGTCAACAACTGATTGAATGTAATCTTAGATCCACTCAGCGATTTTACGTAGGACTAGAATTTTCTCGCTTTCTCTGCCACATATTTTGCTAAACCACCACGGCGGTAGTAGTTTTATGCTTGGCGCATAGATATTTTCACAGCTGCACGAATCTCTTACTGACCTGTGCTTGGCGTCATTTGCGCATTCTTTTTTGGAACCGGGAGTCGAACAGTCTCTGCTTCTTCAGCATTTTCCGTATCTCATTATTAACACATGGTTGGTCTTTACAATCCTTAAACCAGTTACTAGGCAGATAATTCTCCACACAACGATTTACAATCTCCTCAAACTTTGCCCATAATTCCTCTACGACCATCTTACTGGAACTAAGTCATGTGGTCACACTGTCTAAGTGAGATGCTAACAACAGTTTACCCGCTATTTCTAGAAGAAACAGTCTACTAGCCTTTTAACAGGTTTATTAACTGTCGTAGCCCCAGTTTCTATAATTACATCATGATCGCTAATCACCGTTTCTATACCGATGTTATCGATAAGGTCCGGCCTAGAGGATCAAGACAGTTATCGGAAAACATGTCCAAAAGATATTGACAAGACTGCTGCCTGTACCCTCTGCAATGAATCCATAGACATCCTAGTCTATACTCGGTACATTAAAGTTCCCTCTAACTACCAATGCAAGATCTGGGTATTTACGGGCTTCTAACCTAAGACATTCTCTGAGTGACTCTAGATTTGTCATAGTGGAATCTATTGTACGGTAAAAACATCCAACATTTAAGGTGTTTCACCTGGACCTGTTATACGCGACTTGATAACTTCACTGCAACACTCAGCTTCGACGTCAATAGAGGCAATATTTTTTTTTTTTTCGACTACAATGAACATTTCCATCCCTATGGCCTCTAATCTGATATTCCGATATACGTTTTATGACACGCTAAAAATCTCATATCTTTCCACTTCGGGTTTCTGCCAGCTCTCGGTCCCGAGAATAATCTGAGTGCCGGTACTTCCCTGCAAGATAGTAAATGCGGGGCTTCCTTACGAATATACCGATAATTTATTGATAAAATTTTGAAAGTTGAATTGTCTTTACTCTGAAAGCGGTATGATTTCCCTTGCTGTGTATCAACTGGCGACTTTTTATCGGAGCACCTGAAACTACCACATAACCTACGAAACCCTCAGGTCCTTCCCGAAGTACTCTGCTACCGAGTAGCTGCTTCAATTGTGTAGTGTACACCTGTCCTATCAAAGGGCGTCCTACAAATTCCATACGATAACGCATTTCTAGAAATCTGCAGCCAAAACCGTCACAGGATCGTCAAATCCTTGTTTGATACCCTCCACTCGTCTCCAAACCAGAGGACCATATTAACTCTGGGAACAGTGATGCGATCTGCGAGATCTCCTTGCTCACCACGTGTGAGGCGAGCGGCCTTCACCACTTCCGCCAGCCGCCTGTATGACGTGAGGATGGTCTCAGAAGCCATGCGGCAGGTGTCACTGCTGACGACGTGACCCACAACTTGCAGACGACTGAACCTTGAATGCTCGGTAGCTGCTAGTAAGGTCGCCACCATATCTGGGATGATGCCTCCCGTCAGATATTTTGAGTGCACGTTGACTTTCTTCCCAACACTGAATGCTATCTACCTATAGTGGTCCGTAACACGCCTATCGTTGGGACTTCCGAGAACTAGTAAACCCCTTCCCACATGTGCCTGCTCGGGACCTGATGAAGGAACGGCCACCTGTCCTCTCACAGGTTGAATGGGAGAGGCCAGACGATAAGACTCCTCTTGGCCGTCCACCTCGAGCGACGCGAACGCGTTACCATCCATTACTCACTCTTCTGATATGCTGGATCCATTGCGCCTAGTTTACTAGGAGGTGCTTCGGTAGCAGAGCCAATGGATGAAAGAAGCGACTCCTGAGGTGTCTCATGCGACGCGCAAGGTTCTCCGCCGCCGCTTCACGCCGAGGCAGCAGCCTGAAGGTAATTGACCCTAGCCAAAAGCGCATCCAACCGTTTGCCTACTGCGGCCAGCTCCTCCTGCGTCTGCACAAAGCATTCACACATGCTGCTCATCCTAGCAAGACTAACTGAATAAGTAAACTGCAAAAGCAGACATAATCCTGGATATGCAACTTGTTACCCTCGTAATGTGTCGCCAGTAACCGCTGATATCTCAATGAGCTATGTAGCTGACTGTTCAGATGAAATGAAAACCGCACTATAGATCGTCCAAATATAGAATTGCAAAGTGCGAGCTTACACCTCTTGAATGGAAACACGCAAGAAGTTTGACAAACGTACTATGAGGAGAATACAGGCAAAGATAAACGCTTAACTTTTCACTCTGTAGATCTGTATTGGGCGAGAGCTGAAGCTTTGCTGACTGGCCCTACTGGCTTACAATACGAACGGGCGCTTATCTTCAAAACAAAGCAAATGAGCAACTACTGCGCTACAGACTGAAAGAATTCACATGTACAAACACGCGAGATTAGATCTCTTGAACAGAAAAATCGTGCACGAAATTTACTAAATATACTATGAGGAAAAGACAGGAAAAGATAAACACTTAAGTTGCCACTTTGTAGATCTGTATGCGGTGATAGCTGGAGTCTCAATGATGCATTTCCGAATTCAACGATCATCAGATACCCAGGAGCAACTGCTGCATGTTTATATGGCGTCTCAAGTTGTATGGGAAACAAATATTCGCCGACTTGCATGATGTCTGACTTACATTTACTACCAGTGAGCCTGAATACAGAACTTCTAATTATTACGATTACGGTAGTCTACCTCCTGCATGACTTTATGTCACATTTATATTAATAAATTTATAGGACACCTTTACATCGACTGTGCAAAATAAGAGGCAAAACCTCTATATTTACCTATCATTATTATCTGCTTACTCTCTCTCGACTGCCTTGGCATTACATAAATTATTTACATGCAAATTTTCAAGGTTCATTAATTACTGATGTTAATTAATTAATTTTTAGGCTCCATGCTTTTATTTTCTTTAAAGTTTTATCGTCATCTTTTCAGGATGGGACGCCACTGCACATGAAGAATCGGTGAAAAACAGCGCCCATAGAGCGGTGGAATACTACATGGATGCCATCCCTGTCACGTCGTACGTAGCACTGTGACATGTGTCATGAGAACGGTAGCACCTCGTTTTTAACACAGTGTCTATTTCAAAGTCAGTTTCCCATATATTTATGTCCGCCATTTTAGCTAAGCGGGCCACTAAATTAGCATAGGGTTTACCAGTATCTTATACAAATAACTCCCATCAATGTGTGGTACGAGTTAGAGCTGACACGCTCTATTAGTGAAGCGTTCAGCAACGGTAAGTGGATGGCTCTTAGCTGCGCTGTTGACTGTTGTAAGCCTATTGCGCTTACAAGGTCTACTGAAATAGACTGGTGACTAAGTCTTGCGATGCGCTCGTTATAATCTGGTATTCCGCGGGCGGCGCATCCTGTCCGGTTATGAGGATGGCTCAGTATGGCAGTATGACATCTAGAGACGTATGAACGGTGTTGCTACTCCACGCGTACCTACACTGTAGACTTCACCTCATATTGTGTATAATGACATGGAGCATGGTCGGAAAAATCATTTGGCTCGCAGCTGCTCACATGCAACACGTCTTAGCGAGTCCCTTAAGATGGTTTGTGGTGTGTACCTCTCTAAAGCAAAAAGAAGTCCCATTACAACAATAAACGTTGGTAAATATATACGTTTTTTCTGCAGATAAAATTATACGTGTCGCGCAATTTAATCAACACAAAAAATGAGTGACTGAAGTGAGTAGATGTGTCATCCATTAAGTGCAGGGGACCATGCGGGAGACCCGTACAGCCGACTAGGCAAGGTCCTAGCAGAGGTGGTTTGCCATTACCTTCCCCCCGACCGTAATGGGAATACATGAAGATGAAGACGACACCCAGTCATCTCGAGGCAGGGAAAATCCCTGACCCCGCCAGGACTCGAACACGGAACCCCGTGCTCGGGAAGCGAGAACGCTACCTCAAGACCACGAGCTTCGGACCTGCACCAGTTTAACCTTGTCTAATTTAATCCTGTACAGGTCCATCCATTGGAAGTTTAACCAGTACGTTATGACCACGATGTGTCTTACCAATACAATACTTCTTTTAAGTCAAGCTGTGGCGTACATTTCTATTCTCCTCGTTTCTATTCAGTAATTCTTTATTCGACAACGACGTTCAAAATATAATTCATTACACTTAAATGTACAATCGATATTAAAGTATTTCTTTCTCTGAGTAGATGTTCTTATCACTGTTAGTCTGTACTTACTTTTACTTCCATCATCAGTTATATAGCACCCAAAACAGCAAAATAGCTGTAATAAATCAAGTGTTTGATTTGCTATTTTAACTTCGCTAGAATCACTTGACTTTAATAGGCCACACGCGTTGCCCCTCTTTTACTTTCTCGATGTTCACCTGAAAACCAATTTATAAGTCATTATCCATTCCATCAACTGATTGTTATAATGCCACCACAAGTGTTAAGTTTTTATTTCTGCAGCCTGGACATTCCTTTTCCCAACCTCACCTTGGTTTAAGTTAAAGTTCACAGTATGGTAACAAAAAAAGTTTACTTGGCCTAAGGAACCAATAATATGAAGTTTGGGGAACACTGTTGAATGAAAGAACCATAAGGCGATCTTTCTCTGTAAGAACATTGGGATTCAAGCTTATTATATAATGCTAGATTCTTTTCCTTAGTTTGCAATATCTTATACACTCATCATGTATCCCAGCGCCACTTTTCTTCCCAGTAACACTTCAAACGCATGCATAGCCAAAGTCACCCTTTGGGCGTTTTAATCAGATCACTGCACAGACTTCAATGGGTTATAAGTTTCGCTGCTCTCATCATATCCTTATTTTACTTGACTTCACTGCATTTATGCTTGTATAAGTCTTCTAACTGGCTGTGCTGGTCTACCAGGAAAATCACAAAACTTCTGCCGTGGTGGTCCCAGGTACGAGAGGAGATTTCTCCCCGTTCCTGGGACTGCAAACTGCCACAGTGCCACTCATCCTGCTGTCAAACTCAGTACTGAGTGCAATTTTGTCAACGATGACATGGTTGGAGACCGTGGCTGTTATTTGAAATCGAATGTTGATGGTGTTGAGACAGCAACAAGCCACAAATTTATTTTAAGTTCCTTTATTCAAAGGGTACCATTACTGGCTTCGAATCATTACGAGTACAATTCATCGTCAGACGCCTTTCATGCTTTCATCAGAACTTGTGGTGTGTTTTTTTTATTGATTAGTTCTCCTAAAATATAAATAATACATAATAAAAAGCATGCCACACAGATGGTTGCGTTACAGATTTGCACTGCGATGTGACTTGCTCGAAATATCGGTCTGGGCTATTTGTTTTCATAGTTTTCATCCAACAAATGATGTTCGTAGTTCTCACCATATTCTTATCGTTGCAGGCAATGTGATGGGAATGTATTCTGTGACAAATCTTAAGTGCTCAATGATACAAGCTTGTGTGTGCAACGTTAAGAATGTGGTGCAAACTACGAACATCATTTGTTGGACGAAAAGTATGAAAAATATTAATTCAGACCGACATTTCAGGTAAGTGACATCCCAGTGCAAATCTGTAATGCAACCATCTGTGTGGCGTGCTTATGATTATGTATAATTTATATTTTAGGACAACTAATCAATAAAAAACGCACCACATGTTGTAATGAAAGCATGAAAGCCATCTGACGATCAATTGTAATGATTCGAAACCGGTAATGGTACCTCTTGAATAAAGAAACTTAAAATAAATTTGTGGCTGTTTGGTGTGATAACACCCTCAGTACTGGGTGTCTTTCGCCGGTTTAAAAGGGGACAGCCCAACCCTCCTCCTTCTAGTGCCTCAAAGAGCGAAAGGCAGCACCCTACCTGCAGTCAGACCGAGCGCCCATTCACAGGTTGAGTGCAACACGCTTTATTTTTCTTGCTTATATAGTGTTTCGAAGCAAATCTTCTTGTTGAACAACAAAAGGCTAATCAGCTGCAAATTGGATCGTTTATTAAAACCCCTTTACAATGGTTTGAACGTTTTCAAATGCATCTTTTTCAGAAGGAAATTATAGACAAGTGGATTACATGTTGTGGCTAAGGTACGTTCAAATCTAAGCATTTTTCTTATTTTCTGGAGAGCTATTTGTAAATGTCCCCATGCCATATCTTTCTTGACGATAACTGGATGAATGGCAAAGCGACTAGCAGTGCCCTTGAGGTTGCACGATTGTATGAAGATGTTTTTCCTCTCAGCAGGCAGCTCGACAGGCGCCTTAGAGAAACAGTGAGTTTCGCACAGCTTGTACGAGCTGATCGACCCAGATCCATAACACCCGATGTTGAGGAAAGGGTGTTACGCATTACACACGATTGTCTGAGTACTTCAACAAGGAGATTTGATACGCAAGAGCTGTTCTGAGTCATAGCGGTGTCTGGCTGATTTTACATTGGTATCCATATTATCTCCCTCGACAGTGCAGTCTTCCCTTTTAGAGAGTATTTTTGCCAATGAGTTTAAGAATTGTGTAGCCTGAACCCCTTGTTTGTAAGCGGTATTCTGTTCATGGATGAGGCTGGATTTACCAGTGACGGTATTTTTAACTACCATAACTGTTACATTTTTGCCGATGTCAGTCCTAACGCAGTGTTATTCGTTGAACGTGTGGGCAGGCCTGCTCGGAGACCGCATAATCGGACCACACTTCCTGCCACAGAGACTAACCGTACAGCAGTACATGCCGTTTCTGCGGACTGTACTTCCAGATGTACATGATGATGTCTCTCTGAAGCGATGCCTGCGGACTGTACTTCCAGATGTACATGATGATGTCTCTCTGAAGCGATGCCTGAACATTGGTTCATGCTTGACGATGCTTAAGCATATTTTGATTTACGAGTGCACCAGCTTCCAACTCGGGCGTTTCGTCGACATTGGATTAGAAGAAGAGAGGCTGTGCCATGGCCTTCAAGGTCTCCGGATTTAAATCCCGTCGATTTCGGTGTGTGGGATCATGTAAAAATCCAGGTTTGCGCTACTGAGGTCAACTCTCTTGAAAAATTACGCTTGAGGATTGAAGCAGCCTTCCAGCAGTTTTCCCGGATTGCTTGAGAGGATTCGCAACCTACTTCAGAGAAGAGTTCAATGTTGCATTGATACGCATAGAAAACATTCGAATATCTAATTTAACGTTTAGAGATGTGTTCCTAGACAATGATGAACCGCAACAGAAAATGTGTTGTATCTCTACAACTATTGTTTTGTGGACTCATGTTTATTGGGGCTTTTTAGCTACTTTTGGCCTGTACTTTCCACGTGTAAATTACTGATCATCATTTCTGAAATACCCTATATTTCGAGAATAATAGTTTTGAAAACAAGGGAGATACATATCGCTTACGGTCTCATAGGAAGGTTAAAAGACGATAATAGTTCCGTAATTACTTCTGCAAAAGGCAAGCTTCTTGACTGTTTCGTGCTCGTGCTACTGTCATGCAAACGCAGTTTACTAATTTTTAATTAAATTTATAAAAACGTAAATTATCAATTAAGACGATACATTTTTGTTTTTATCTGTAGGGTTAGTATTTCATCCCAAACATCACAAGGAATCTACAAAGAAAATCGAAATTAATGTTACATGATTAACGTTGCGCTCTCAGCACAATCGTACAAAGACCTTCTCCACAACGTTAATCTGAATAAAACATATGAAATACCAAATCGTTTGCTGAATAAGATACCGGCCTCCTAAACTCGATCACGTTTCGGAAACAACAAGTGAACGAATCAGAATCTGTGCCACATAGATAGTAACCGCGACTGCCACTCTGCTACTCATCCGAGAACATCGCCTGAGCGACTACACTGTTCCATTATAGTTCATCAGATCACAGAATGAAGAAACGCATTACCTTGTATTATGGAGTCGCTTATAGTAAATATTGCCTTCGATTCGCAGTACCACTGTGCGAGTACAAAGAAGAGTTGCACTTAGTTATCGCTATCCATCTTTCTCAGTGCAATCCAGTGCAGACTAAATCAAAAGCACACCATATCATATACGTGCAAAACACAAATTCTCTACAGAGCAGCTTAAAGCCTGAAGAAGAACTCATTGTTTATCTTCCAAATCGCCGAATCCATTATCGCCTTAAAGACCTCAGACAGGTTCACTCTTGTGGCCGAAGCAGCCATGAAAAGGAGGAAGTCGATCTATGTACCACAGTGTAATGGCAAAGGTTGCCCATGAGACGAAACTATGCAAGTATGGAATACTAAGGCTTTTTAAAGAAAGAAGAGAAGATAAGGACTTTCCCGAATCGAAGAAAGAGCAGAATCAGTAGGTGTGATGTACGTGCACAAACAAACAAATCATTACAATATTAGAAAATCTGGATGGTGTATTCAGGCGAAAGACCTTCACAAGTTGAGAAAGTCAATAACCCGTTCTTCGCCCTCAGGTGCTAATGCAAGCACTTATCAGAATTGGCATTGATCGACAGAGTTACTGGATGTCCTCCTAGGGGATAAAGTGACAAATTCTGTCCAACTTGCGTGTTCGATCGTCAGAATCTGGGTGGAGGGCCCTGCCTATAAAACTCCCAACATTCTGTACTGGGAAGAGATCAGGCGACCCTGCTGGCCATGGTAGGGTTTGGCAAACACGAATACGAGCAGCTCAAATGCCGCTGTGGGCGTCGGCCGTTATCTTGGTGAAATGTAAGCGCTGAATGACTTGTCATGATGGACATCAAAACGGGGCTTAGGATATATTTTTTGTACCGTTGTGCTGTAAGGGCGTCCCGGATGAAAACCAAAGGGTCCTGTTATAAAAAGAAACGGCACCCCGTCCATTATTCGTTGTTTTCGGAACTACCGGCGGGCTACAGCCAGGTTGGCATCACACCAGTGTCTGGGGCATTTCCAGACACGTCTCCGATGGTCCTTAGAGCTCAGATCGAAGCGGTACTCATCATTGAAGACAATTATACTCCTGCCTATGAGATTCCAGACCAAACACGAGTTTGGAGACGCCCCTGATTTAGTGATATATCAACCTGACTATCGCTCGCCATGTGAGTGATAGTCTGGAAGCCATTCCATCTCATGGCAGGGACACTTTGGTTATCTCCGCGCCATAGCTGCAGCATAGCTTTACGTCGACGATATGCTACAGCTTGCTTTCTGTCCATGGCAAACCATCCCGGTCATACATTTCAGCATGACAATGCCTACCTGCACACTGCGAGAGTTCCTACAGTATGTCTTCGTGCGTGCACAACGTTACCGTGGCTAGTAAGATCGCCGGATCTCCCCCAATTGAGAATGTTTGGAGTATTATGGGCTGGATCCTCCAACCACCACCGGTTTTGACTGTCGACCGCGGCCAGTTGAACACAATTTGACACGACATTTTTCAGGAGGACATCCAACAACTGTATCAATCAATTCCAAGTCGAAAAACCGCTTGTATAAGGGCCAGATGTGGACCAGTATAAGATGAACTTGCTGAATTTGTTGAATAAATCTCAGGTTGTCTGAAACAGTAATCATTTGTTTGTCTACACGTTCACTTCACATCTGTCTATCTTCGTTCCTTTCAAATAATTCCAACGAAGTGCGGCGGCCTTATCTCTTGAAATCTATATAGAAAGTGGCGGATCATTATGGACTTCTTCCATATATTACAACGCCCTATATTATAAATCGACGACGTCAGTGTCTGCATTAGTTAGTCAGTTATCTTCTTTTACATCTTTTCTATCTTTTACGCACGAAAGCGTGAATTGTATCAACTTATCCAGTTTTGTACATTTATTGAATTCCCACTGTTTTTCGAGATATCAAGCACTGAAGAGAGACATATCGATCATTTTAACGTGTATCACGCAGTTGCCATTGCACTGCTGCAGCAGAGTGGAGGTATGGGAAATAAAGATGCTGGGTTAATTTTCGCAATTTTTCTAGCCTTCGATATTGGCGAAGTAGTCAAATTATGAAAATATGCAGGACTGGGAACATGAACTCGACACCCTCTGAAATACAAATGGCAGCGACGAAGCACTGTGAATAGCACTACAGTCTTGCCATAAAATTACTGTCGCGTTCTCAAATCGTTCACCGTCTTCATCTTTTCACTCAGAGTTAGCTTCAACTAACTATGGAGTAAATTTGAGCCATCAGCGGTTTGATGTTATTAAGTAACGACTGGTCACTAAATGGCTACTGGCAACGGTATAATCAAGGAAGACACTTTTAAGTAAAGCTAATTAATTAAATTAATAACATTTCGCAGTAATTAATCGTCTGAAAGACTGCGAAAACTTCCTAATTAAAAAGCTAACGTGCACCGAGCTTCAGAAGAGATCAAACACTTTGGTTGTTCAGCCTGATAACAGACTGGTTTGAAAGGTAATTCTCAGAGGCAAAATGAGGCGTACCGTTAAGTTCGCCAGTATGCAGCTCATAAAAAGGAAAAATATAACAGGACTGTAACCTATATGTAACGATTTTATGTTGAATTTTAGCATTTGTTTGTTCATTGTGGTTCTTCAAACGAGAATGATAATTGAAATTCTGGAATCAAGAGCCTACTGAAAATTTAAGCACTCACTGCAGGATAAATCATTGCAGCACTGGCATCAAAAAGGCTACATTTATCCTTTGTTAAAGTTATTTCTTTACGGAAATTAAGTTAGATACGCGTACGCTAACATGTAATGAAACCATTTTTAAAGACAGTTGTCCTCTTACAGCATAAGCGAACATTTCGGTGTCTTTCCAGATTTGTTGCCTCTCTTAAGTGTGACAGTTTTTGTACATGAACACCAGTAGAAATTGGTTTTTATTTCTTAGATCAAAGATAAACGTAGGTTTATCAGTAGCTCATTACTGGTCGCTTAACGCGTTCTGCCAGTCGTGGGCGTTTATTGCACTCATACTTTCTTATAAGCTTCCCTGTAATTAGTGGGTGATCATGCTGACATTTGCAACATAGCGAAATACGATTTAACAGAGAATAAAGCTGACCATAAATGATTTATACATCGAGAATCCTAAATGAGGAAGAACGTGAACGAATGTTCCAGCATGCTGTTAGCGAGTGATGCTATTGCACGTAGTCATCTTATTATGAGGAAATTTTAGCAAATACTGGAGACATGATGCTTAGTATAGGATTAGTTAATTATTTATTTGCTTAAACTAAACGTGAAGTCACGTTGCTCTGTCCTGTTCGTATAATATAAACTGCAATTTTAGAAATATTAAAGTATAGATTCATACAATCATTTTTCAGTGTTGAACAAACTTTCTATATCTATATCAGCCTAACTTAATAGCCCATTATCTTACCCTTTCAAATCAAATATCTGGTACTTCGAGCGGATATGCAATTTTATGTAAGAATTACGATATGGTATTAGGTGGGCAAAGTGAAACTAAATATAACTACTAGTTATCAACGTGCACTATATTATTATAATGAGACTATTCATGATTTACTTGCTGAATCTAAAAACAGAATTTTATTCTTAGCGTATGATGACCACTGACTCTTAAAAAAATTATACCAGGAATGTCGCGCGAGAACACTGCACCGGACGACAGTTACGCTCATAAAAATTTTCAGTTAGTTGTTCTTTGGTCACTGATCCACCGTAGCCTCATGACTACTAGCATCGCTGGAAACGCTACTTGTTCATCTTGATGACACAAGATCCTATCGATTTTTCTCCACCGGTAGCGGCATGAAAAGTTACTGGTCTGTAACTCCTGATGATACTCTCACTGTTACTAATTTGAATATCTTGCTCCAGACCTCTTGTAGACTGATATTCAGTTGGTTTAACTTTGGATATACTATTCACAAGAGTTTCACAGAGCTGCCTCTCATCTATATTACGCCCTACACCATGAACACTATCAAATCTAATGTCCGCTCCTTATCTACATTCAGTACGTTGATCATATTCAGGTAGAGCATGTTGAGGTGTGCCTACCAGCCCTCAGTTGCATGTCTGCGTGCTGATACTGTTCATCCTACATAAATGCACTGCATGTGGTCCACGTCCCGTGAAGAAATACATCACCTCATATAACGGGTTTATTTACTTAAGTTGAGGTTTTTCACGAATGCTTCGAAACATACAAGAATCAGCCGTGCTGTACCGCTGTGTCCCATTCGGGAAGCATTCATTCCTTTAATTGTTTCATGCCAGTAATGTACTGACCAATAAAGTCCTGTACTTCAGTCAAATCACCCCTGCGCAACCGTGGGGAAAATTTCTAACAACTCCAGGAGTACTTCCAAAGGCGTTGCACTTAAACGCGACCGTCAACTGGAGAAAAATTCTTTTCTGGATGCTACGCAATTTAACTTTAACACGTTCGCCGTAATTCGACGTCCGTACATTTGGGCGAAAGACGCTGTCCAATTAACATTGTTATACATTTCACACACAGCTTTTTGCAACCGGTACTCGGCTGTAAACAGTGTCAAAAACTTCTGCTTAAAATTTACAGTTGTCTGAAATCTGTTTCCCCATTCGTCAAGAACGACACCCAGGTATTTGCATGTTTGGCACTTCATCGAATGGTGACTTAATCTTGCTTTAGAGTGGGCTTCCTTAACGAGTTTAAGAAGATTAAATATTGTTTTACTACCAGCTACTACAAGTTTTGTCTGTGAACGCCATGTTTGACTCAAATGGAGTGTGTTAAAGGATCGGCTTCCAGACTTTCTAGACAGCCATGGAAAAAAATCAGCATAATCTCATCAGCTTGTGCTATGGCACAGTAACAGCGTTTGGGTTATGATATTCGAAAAACTGTGGCCGTAAACTAAGCCACGTGGGCATCAATTCTTACCCCTTGCAATCTTTCCTATCTTTGTTACTCATACTCGTTTCCCCAAACGACGGAGAAGGTCAGAAAACTGTTAATCATCGAATGATCCATATGTCATGATCCCAACCACAAATTTTGCCACTATGTTCATGGCGTAATTAGTCGTATCGTTTATGGGCTTACCTACCCTGAAAGTAAACTGGTATTCGCTGAGTCCATGTAATTCTCTGTGGCTTTCTAACGTAATGTTTCCTTAAACTGTTCCTAAATGCTCAATAAAAAATTCGGTCGATACGAATTACAGTAGCGTGAGCACGGTCTGCAATTTTTTTGTAATTGCTGCTGGAGAATATTTCCAGATGTTGTATAACTTGGAAAAAATTTGAATTTTATTTGGTGTATCATACAATTATCGTTTCACACTTTTTCCAATTTCTGGCCGAGTTTACCTCGTAAGAGTAAAACATGGCGAAGGCCTGTAATGATTTAGGAGCTGCATTGTGGTGTCATTGCTACCGATACCATTGGAGGTGGCGCTCGAGGATGTTGTAAGACATTACAATAATTCCGCGGACCCCGACAGCTGTCGTGCAAGTTAAGGGCGCCAACTCTGATGCACCCCCTTCGGCTGCCGACCACCGTCCACAGACTGCCGACAAGAGCGACCTCTGTGGACTGGATAAGAACAGCCCCGCAGCAGATAAGGTGCAGTTCAGTTGGTCGTGGGCTGGAGATCATACTACAGGTACATAGTGTCTTACCTTGCACCCTGAGCGTTTTCATGTTGATGTAATTTCCTGTGAACCGTGGACTACGGTTTTTGATTGCACTTCAGAACTCAACTTCTAATGATGCGTTTACCACCTATTGTGTGGATTAATTATTTACCATTTTGCCTGTCTCCGTCGGCGACAGTTTGCTGCTCCTTCACTCCTTGCAACTTGGATTCCTATTTCAGTATGTCACGGCGGGATACCACATACATCGTGGTGTTCCATAGGCTTCACAGTTACTCTGCAAGGATTATGTGACCATTATGGCTGATCAGATCCATCCCATGGTACAATGTTTGTTCCCCAGCAGTGCTGGTCTGCTTCAAGACGACAGGGTCACCGTAGAGACGGCTCACGCAGTACAGGACTGTTTATGCGAACACAAGGATGAATTGTTGCATATCCTCTCACCGCAATCACTGGTTCTCAGTGTTACTGAGCCTTTGTGGTCTGCTTAGGAGAGAAGAGTGCTATGTCGCTATGCACGTCCATCATTGTTACCTGAACTTCCCACTATGCTGAAGGAAAGTTCCTATTTGATTCCTTTGGTTCTAATCAAATGGCTCTGAGCACTATGGAACTTAACTGCTGAGGTCATTAGTCCCCTAGAACTTAGAACTACTTAAACCTAACTAACCTAAGGACAACACACACATCCATGCCCGAGGCAGGATTCGAACCGCCGACCGTAGTGGTTGCGCGGTTCCAGACTGTAGCGCCTAGAACCGCTCGGCAACTCCGGCCGGCTTGATTCCTTTAAAAGCCATACAGGACCTGTATTTATCCATTCCGAGACGCCTGGAAACTTTGTTGAACGCAAGCAGCTTTCTTGCACCGTGTGAGGCATGTGTTTTTATTGTTTCCACCCCCTATACCTATCATGCAAGTTCGTTATTGCTCCATACCGTGCTGGGTTAGAACCATTTTTTTTTCCAGATGTGGTAGCTCTATTCATTGACTTTCATGACTGCTAAGCCCCCACGTCCCCTACAGATTTTACTTTTATTCTCTCTACTCGGCTGTCTATGATGTGACGAGACGAAACAACTATCATCTGACTGTATCTGTGAGTTCTCTAATTGCTCATTGAGGTGGCACAGAGGAACTGTGACCCATGGAATATTAATTAATTTTATTACACTAATAAGTAAAAGTTTTACTTAACTTTCAAAAAATGTTCAAATGTGTGTGAAATCTTATGGGACTTAACAGCTAAGGTCATCAGTCCCTAAGCTTATACACTACTTAAGCTAAAGTATCCTAAGGACAAACACACACACACACACACACACACACACACCCATGCCCGAGGGAGGACTCGAACATCCGCCGGGACCAGCCGCACAGTCCATGACTGCAGCGCCCCTGACCGCTCGGCTAATCTTGCGTGGCTTTACTTAACTTTGACACACATCTTTGCCACAAGAGTATTCGATAATTTACAACTGTCATTAAGTAGTAAAGCATCACTTGATGTACTAATTAACCAACAGTTCTCTTGAGGAACAATGATCAAAGTACTGGTTCATCAGAAAATTCAACGGCTGGTCGGTACTGCACACATCAAAAACAGTTTTTCATCACCTCGGTTCCGAGAATTCCGGAACCTGTACAGGAAATTGGTATAGAGATCAACATAAAAATCATTTCTGCCCTTTTTATTGCTCATGAAAACCACACATTACATGTTGTACCACCATACAGTTAGACCTTCAGAGGTGGTGGTCCAGACTGCTGTACACACCAGTACATCTAATACCCAGTAGCACGCCATCTTGCATTGATGCATGCCTGTATTCGTTGTGGCATACTATCCACTAGTTCATCAAGGCACTGTTGGTCCAGATTGTCCCAATCCTCAACTACAATACGGCGTAGATCCCTCGGAGTGGTTGGTTGGTCACGTCGTCCTTAAACAGCCCTTTTCAATCTCTCCCAGGCATGTTTGATAGGGTTCGTGTCTGCACAACATGCTAGCCACTCGAGCGATGTCGTTATTCTGAAGGACGTCATTCAGAAGATGTGCACAATGGGGGCGCTAATTGTCGTCTCGTACAGCCGTTACGGCGCCTTCCATGACCACCAGTAGCATACGTAGGCCCCACATAATGCCAGTACAAAACAGCAGTGAACCTCCACCTTGCTGCATTCGCTGCACAGTGTGCCTAAGGCACGTTTCCGACGATTGTCTGGTTGAAGGCATATGTGACATTCATCGGAGAAGAGAACGTGATTCCAGTCCTGAGCAGTCCATTCGGCAAGTCATTAGGCGCATCTGTACCGCGCTGCATGGAGTCGTGGTTGCAAAGACGGACCTCGCTATGGGCGCCGGGATTGAAGTTGAGCATCATGCAGCCTATTGCCTACAGTTTGACTAGTAACACGACGTCCAGTTGCTACTGAAAGCGTTACTCAACATGGTGGCGCTGCTGTCCTCCGAGCCATAATCCGTAGGTAACGGTAATCCACTGTAGTAGTAGCCCTTGGGCGACCTGAGAGAGGCTTGTCATCGACACTTCCTGTCTCTCTGTATCTCCTCTATGTCCGAACAACATCGCTTCGGTTTATTCCGAGACGCCTGGATACTTCCCTTATTGGGAGCCCTTCCTGGCACAAAGTAAC
The DNA here is from genome assembly GCF_021461385.2 of Schistocerca piceifrons. NCBI lineage: Eukaryota > Metazoa > Arthropoda > Insecta > Orthoptera > Acrididae > Schistocerca > Schistocerca piceifrons. The sequence continues at coordinate 280,113,285 of NC_060144.1, forward strand.
AATGCGGACGCGATCGAACTGCAGTACTGAACATCTATGCATTGTTAAACTACAGACAACACCAGCCGTGTACCTCATTCCTGGTGGAATGACTGGAACTGATCGGCTCTTGGACCCCCTCCGTCTATTAGGCTCTGATCATGCATGGTTGTTAACGTCTTTGGGCGGTTTTATTGACATCTCTCAACAGTCAAAGGGACTGTGTCTGTAATACGGTAACCACAGTCAACGTCTATCTTCAGGAGTTCTGGGAACCGGGGTGATGCAAAACTTTTTTTTGATGTGTGTACACTTGGCTGAGTTGTTGCATGCTCAATATTATATTGGCCTCAGTGGGAGAGCACTGCTAAGCCGAATGGGTGCCGTGGTCTTCTAGAGTGCCTCCGGCAGGAAGAGAAGATTTTATCCACCACATGTGTGAAACATAATAAACGAATAAGTAATGTATCAATTAAAAATTAAGTACCAAGAATGGTTGTATATACTACAGGATACAATCGCACAAAACAAATGTAGAATTACATCCCTCAACTGCTTTTGTGAAGGAGACAGCATCTTTTTGGTTTAGAAGAGAGCGAAGACAGATACTTTACAGAGATTATGGCTGAATTATGCGGCACACCACCATTATAATTTATGTTTGGTAGAGGAGCACTCGAATATTATTGCATACAGCAACTGATTGAATGGAACGCTCAATGTAAATTTATTGTTTATATTTGATAATTGACTGTCGTGACAGTATTTAATATTTCTTTCCGTTTACAATAAAAGTCATCCTCAGCTATACAGCGTCTTGACATGGTGAACGGTTGTGTGTTCATAAAATGCACATAGAGGGTATGAGTTACTGAACAATATGAAATAAATTTGTCATAACTTCTTAGCGGTTTGCGATATGACGTTCCAACTACACTGTTGACGGCAATTAGTATGCGCATTTATGATTTGGATTAGCGAGGAAATTCACATTGTTTTGAATGGATACGTCAGTACGCAAAATTGGCGCTTTTGGTTGACTGACAATCCGCATTTCGTGGTGGAGAATTCTCCTGGTGACTTTGTGGTGTGCAACATGCAGTCACGGAATAATCGGTGGGATATTCCTCGATGGCACGGTGACTATCGAACGGTACGTGAAGATTTTGGAAGATGATTTCTTCCTCATTTTCCGAAGTGACCCCGACTTCGACAAAATGTGGTTCATGCAAGACTCATCTCTACCCGACTAAAGTGTTTGATGTCCGCGGGCCACTAGCATGGGCCACTACCATGGGCCTCGGTTGGCTGCCACATTCTCCTGATCTGAACACAAGCGACTCCTTTTCGGGGGCCATATTAAAGACAAGGTGTATAGCAGGAACCCCAAAACCATTTATGAATTGAAAAAAGCCATTCAGAAGGTCATCGACAGCATCGATGTCTCGAAACTTCAGCGTGTCACGAAGAATTTCGCCATTTGTTTGCGCCACATCATCGCCAAAGATGGCAGGCATATCGTACACGTCGTAATCTAAATCTTAATATCTGTATTGACGTTTACATTTTGAATAAAATGTGTGCATGCCGTAGTTTGTAACTAATGAACGTTTTTATTTCATATAGTTCAGTAACTGTACTCTGTAAATATTCCAGTACTAACCGTTTCTTCAGCGAGAAAATGTTTTCGAAGTTCAAACGGCTCTGAGCACTATGGGACTTAACATCTGAGGTCATCAGTCCCCTAGAACTTAGAGGTACTTAAACCTAACTAACCTATGGACATCACACATATCCATGTTCGAGGCAGGATTGGAACCTGCGACCGTAGCGGTTGCGCGGTTCCAGACTGAAGCGCCTAGAACCACTCGGCCATCTCGGCCGGCTGTTTTCAAGTCCCATAAAAGAAGTTTTCATTTTGAGAGATGTCCACGGTCGAGTAAAGGCTTCAGAACGGAACTTAAACACAAATATATTGTGAAACCCGCTTAACAGGGGAAAAGAATTACTAAATATTATTTATTTAAGAAATTACTTAATTATTTTAATAAGTGTGGCTCACTCCCTAGCATTTATCCATGCACAAACCCAACAGCCTTAATAATAAAAGAAAATTTAAACTGGAGACTTCATGTCAAAACCATTACCGCATATACTATATTGTGCTTCTGTGTTGCATGGACAACACGAACATACACACTTAAGGAGCCATTACCATTGAAAACGTTGTAACAATCAGACTGGAGAGGAATTTAACGGAAATTATTATGAAACATGGAATCAGCATCGAAAAATAGGACCAAAGCCAAGATACCACATTTATACTTTAGCACGCTACTTCAAGCGCATTGCATAATTGTAGTTTGCTTCGTAGCTTTCACAAAAATATTCCGAAATTGTAGTAATCACTTTTGCTCAAAATCGCAAATTGCAGTTAATTTTACTGAACAATCCACTACACCTTTAGAGTTGCATTATTTCATAAAATAATCGAATTATGTCTTCTACTATGCCAAATTGCGAGCAGCCATCACAGCTAAATATTTTCCGACCAACTGCTGTAATTGCTCATTAAAACCATAATTGCTGCTATCCTGAATCTGACGAAGTTGATTTTCACGAATTTAGTTTCCCAGGAGCATTGGTAATAAAATGCAGACAGTTCATGAAAATGGAGCACGATAGACAGCAAACGCTAACAGAATCTGACGTGGGCACTGAACTCAGTATTGACAATAACTATTAATGTTGACACAGACGTTAATTAACAATCAATAGCTGAAATGCCTAGTGACGTTGATTTTGTTAACATTCCGACCACTAGTCAATTACTAAAAGCCAGCTTCGAACCAATTCTGGACTGTGACGTCATTTTAAATAACGTGGCGGGGGCAGAGCAGTTTCAGTCGGCCAGTACTCGTAATATGCTTAATATTATGATCCAACAAATGACCGAAAAAAAGATAGTGATACACGTATGAGGTCAATACAAAATCGTATGACCAAAAATATATAAAATCATGTGACGAAAAATAAAAAATACACTGATGCGCGCATGAACGCACTACGAGCAGACATACAAAAAGTTACGCCAGTACTAAAAACTGGACATGAAGAGATAAAGACCGATTTGAGACACTAAAAGCCAGCGACAACCTTATGTGGAAATATAGGCGAAATAAACATAAGACTGGGTAGAAAAGTGACTGAACTTGATCAAAACTTTTTCGAACTAAATTTACAACAGGAATAAACCACTAAGAACGTGAAAAACTTTCAGTGTGAAGTCCAACAGCTAACCACCATGTGCGAAGCTGTTGCGGCTCAGCTGAAGTCTTGCCCGCCAGTACATGAATCAATAACCACGCTGGTTACACAAACTGCGGTCAAGGTAACCACGTTGACCAAACAGTTAGCAGACTAGCTTCATTTAGACACAGACAAACATTCCGCAAACATAAACGAAGAATTTTACAGTTGGATTGATGAGAAGAACAAATGTTTCAGTCAACCTATAGATGAAAAATAACCGACGGTGGTGCCTGACAATGGACTGAATTTGTTAAAATAATAAACACATCACAGCTGATGCCTCACAAAGTAGCGGAGCACAGCAGAAACAATTTGAAGAGTATGTGTAACCGGATTTCACTAACGGTCACAGTCATTAAAATCGATCGGGTATAATACTTATCCCATGTACACACCACACACATCACATTGTCAACAAAACACACCAACATACACATCAACAAATCACAGTCGTTATATCAATGGACAGTATTTTCCGTTGCATTCACCAGGTGAGCATTATATTAAATCACCAAGTTACAATCGTGATATGCATGAACAATTATGTTCCCTTGTGTACAGCAGGGGAAGGAAACAGGTATTACAGTGCTAAAGAAGAAGAAACCATAATCAAACATCGTCAGTTCCAACCGCTTGTTCCGGAAAAACGTTGTGTATACCCTGTGATTTTTCTCAAGGCATTCAGAAACACGTTCCCCAGATGATGGAGTGACCGGAAAAAATTTCATATGTAGTAGGTTACATCCAGGGAGAAGCAGCTGTTTGCGCACACAACGAAGCCGACCGATGCGTGACTTATGAACAATTAGAAAAAGCTTTCTTGGCCAATTTTTGGTGTCAAACTGTTCACGAGCGTCTCGGAAAACAGCTCATGCAACCAGAATCTTGCAATGCTGAAGATGGTAATTTACGAAGAGATCATGTAAACTCTGCGAACGGAAAGATATACTACCACTATATATCAAAGAGAAACAACTGCACATTCCCGACAACGATGCGGAATATTGCGTGACATTGCTGACTGGATTCAGTTGATTTGCTATATGAAGATCAAGGTTGCGGTTGACAAAACACCGACCACAATGTTGACATAAGTGGCATGCAGGGCAACCAGGTTAGCCAACATAATCATGGTGCAGCAGATCCACAGCCTGCTTCCGCAAACCAGTACTTACCAAAACCAGCAGACACATTCTAACATGAGTGATAATCATAACATCACATACGCGATAGGCGGTAACCCAAAGAAATGGCGCCGTTACAGTAATGGTAACAAAAGGAATGGAAACAACTGGAACTGGAATATGAACAAAAACAACCAACAGCAAAACCGGTACACTAATTACGGAAATGCGTACCGAAACACTGGTCCATCACCACAATAATAACAACAGATGTCTGTGGCAAGTGCCACCACAGCTAATGCTAAACCAAACGAAGATTTTGGCAGCTAATCAGCAAGTAAGTCAAGACGTTCAGCCACAAAACCACTACCGACTGGAGAGTGGAATCGGCAATAACCGAACGTGAATGTCACTGAAGCATCAGGGGAAACTCCATCTCCATCTGCACCGATCACGATGCCGACAAACTAACGACAGTCACCACTGAGCCCTAGGTCGTCGTTGATGAAAGTTTGGGGGATGGGGGGCGACTTCGGTAATGAATCATTGTTTAATACATCCACAAATGAACAACACAACGACGATTTTCTAAATAATTTTAAGAAACAGCCACTATTGTTCCCAGTCTATAATCACGATGAGAATTCATCCAGTTAATTATTGGAGGAAAGGAATTTATAAAAATAATGTCGTATATCGTTCATTGGCTGATGAAATAGTTTTACCTACTATTACTGGTATAGTTGGAGGTATTCCACCAGATATGTCTTAGACACAGGATCATAAGAAAATGATAGAATGTGAACCAGTGCCCGAGTTTCTTGCACGAAAATATAAGATTTTGGCTGCCGTAGGAAATAGTTCTAGTGAAGTTACCAAACTAGTTTTTGGGACCATCAAGGCAGATATCGGGACAATGCAATGACCAATCCTCGTGGTTCAAAATCTAGTTGCTAATTGGACTTAGATATGTAACATGAGAAGGACAGTAGTATTGACTCCTCGAATCGTAATTGTTTTATTAGATATGGGATTCAGTATTGATTTAGGTACCGGGATATTGATTTAGCTACCAGGACGCTAAAACAAGACAAGTATTTGCACTGGATATAAAATCCAATTATTAAACGAAGACAACGAAACATACACACAGACACTTTTATCGCACAAAGAGTGTAATGATTTACGCACATTGATTAGTCGAAGTTAGAAGAAATAACTGCTCTTACTAATGAGTAATGACGAACGCAGTTAACTATTTGAACTAATGTCTAAGTATCTACAGATTTTTACAAAACGATAGGGTGGCATTAAGACGTATATTTGCAAAATTCAGGTCAAGCCTCGTTAGATTTTCTTTCATAAGTCTTACAATGTAGTTTTATCTCAGCGACATGCGGTGTGACATGAAATCAAATAGATGTGACAATGAAAGAATATAGAACCTTCTGAATCTCCTCACAGTAGTCCATTACTTGTTGCAGTGAAGCCTGACGGAAGCATTAGACTGGTGTTAAATGCCCGACCTATAAATGGGATTATACTGTACTACCAGTGCGCACAAAGCCCGAGAACATGGAGAAACAACAGCAAAAATTTGTATACGTTAAGTTCCACTATTGACATAACAAATTCGTTTAGGCAAGAGACAATCCCTTCTGATTCCAGGTAATATACAACTTTTTGTATGTCCATTCCGCGTGTCTATCGTTCAGACTGAACGTCAGTTCTGGTGTATTCATAACTGCTTTGGATATAGGGCTTGGAGACGATTTAGTAGAAAGTGTGACACATTAATAGATGACATTTTGATGGCCACAAAGAAGGGGAAAGATCGTCACAAAATACTTGACAAATTTGTATACAAATTTGCACAAGCTGGTGTAACAGAAAAGAAATCTAAATTTACATGAACTGAGATAAGGTATCTGGGGCACATAATAACTGCACATGGCATGCACCCTTATCCGCGTAAGTTAGATGCTGTTATAAATTTTCCTATTCCACGTACTAACAAACAGTTGAAGTCGTTTCTAGGACTGTTCTTTCTTCCGACGCTTCCTGCCACAACATTTACTAAACAGTAACCACCTTCTAGCTTTACTGAAGAAAAATCATGTATGGATCTGAACAGAGTAGCCCTAGTAAGATTTTTAAAACATAAAACATGCATTAGGAAATTCAAACATTTTTAACCATCCAGATTTTAGTCTAGATTTTTGTATTACATGTGACGCGTCATGCAGTGACCTAGATTCTTGCCGGTTTCAGATGGTTAAAGACATAAAAATGAACAAGCGAGAATCATTGGATTTGCAAGCCGGACCTTAAGCGAATGTGAATGAACATTTCGACAACTAAAAGATAAACTCTTTCAATTTTCTGAAGTTTTAAAAAAGTTAATTATTACGTATAAGGCAAACACAGTAAAATCTATACTGATCTCCAAAACCCGACATTGTTTAGGTCTGATAGTCCATCTCAGATTATCACGCTGGGCTTTGTCGTTACAGAATTGGCACGATTGTTTGTATTAAGGTAAAGGACAAGATCATTGCCGACGCTTTGTCTCTTCTTCCACAAGGTTTGAATAACACTAACACTGATCTACAAAATGAGAAAAACTATAGAATACTTTTAATGCAGGACAAACAATATTACCAATACTACATTGATTGGTGAAAGAACATGGCAAGTTTACAGAAGTCAGATCGGTGCTGGGACAAGATAGTAATAGGGAGACGGGGGCACTAGTGCAGTTTTGATATCAAATCGATATGCAAATTAAATAATTGATCATGTAATTACCTCCTACCTATGTCCACCCCCCCCCCCTACACTCCTAGATGATGGCATCTGTTTCCCTCAGTCTGCACGTGGGTCCCCACATCCTGCCCCCCCCCCCCCCTATCCCACCCCTTCCTCTCCCTCCCTCTCATGTACCCTACTGGCGGGAATTTCGAATTTTTGTGGGAATTTCGAATTTTAGCTGCAATTTCAAAAATGGTGGGAATTTTGAATTTTGGTGCGAATTTCATTGTTTCAGGGGTGTGCTGGCGCCCCACCCCACCCTCAACCTGGGAACTGGTGAGAAATTAATAACAGCAGTGTCGTTTCCAGGACTCGAACACCATTCTACCTTCCTTTCCAGGGCTCGAACACAGGTCCTCCTGGAGGGAAAGCCCATGAACATCCCTCCCCCGCCACCCCCACCCGAAACAATAACACCACCAGAGGTGCTTGAAATTGGCAGTAACCAATAGGAGCGGAGCATCCGATCATATGTGGGATGTAAGGCGGGCCCAGCAGCTCAGCAGCCTCTGTTGCAGTCAGTCAGCATTAAGCGCCAGCCGAGATTGTCCAGTGCAGCGCAGCCGCAGCAGCAACAGAATATGCAGAAGCTGCAGAGGGGTACGTACACCCTGCTTAATGCCTGTGTTTACTATTGTGTGAGAAAGATGAGACTTTGTGCTTCTGTCATGGCCTGCTCGTCAGTGGATGCCATGTACTCCAACCTCTCTGTAATAGTGACGTGTCCCAGCCTTTCGGGGCCCACAGCAGCGGCAGAATCCTGGGATCCTTTAGCATCCCTGGTCAGCCTGATGGTGCAGCTGGTATTGTCGATTGAAGAAACGTAGCCAGCCCCTGACTTGCTGAAGTGCACCGAAAGTCCTAATGACGCAGGCTGGTACTGGACTCCATCGCACACACCATCGCACAATATTCCAGTGAAAAGGCATGGCCTTAGTGAAGATATAGAGAATGAGAAGATACCAATTAAGCCCTCTGCACTACCACTGTTCACTTCACTGTATAATTTAACCACCAGTGGTTCAAAGTGCTTACATGCTGGTGTAGAGGCAATCACAGAGAGAGAGTGGCATATTGTGACAGAAATCGAGAATGCAGCTAAAAGTGTTAAAGTGCGATTTACGAAGGTAGAATAGGATGAACTGTGTCGCGCAAGCCTACATCAAGCAGCAGTTGACCGTCGAGTATCATCCTAGCTGCCTTCCTGTGGACATTTACTGTGCTGCTCTAACTCTATCCATTCAACAGTGTACAATGACTCCGCACTCCTTGTGAAATCAGGTGACACATCCATTTACCTACAGCACTCCACCGTTAAATCTTGTTCGGTCTACAGAATGTGGGTTTCACGGGATGCGTGCCAGAGATAAGTGCCTGCAACCGCACTATCCTTTGTGTCCTCGGTTGCATAGTTGGACAGAGCGTCTGCCATGTAAGCAGGAGATACCAGGTTCGAGTCCCGGTAGGTGGACACATGTGCCCGTTGACTTATATCAACGCCTGTATGCAGCAAGGGGCCGATGGACATGTCAGAAAGAACAGATATTATGTTTTGAAAGACTGAACACATGTTTGTCATGTATTAAAGCTGAGTATAGGGGCATTGCAGAGTATCTAAGTATAAACTGTGTGCATGTAGATGACTTCGAACAGGTGGTGAATATGGTGCCAGCACAAACTGATGTACTGCCAGTAAGTTTAAGAGAAATATGAGATGACTTCTATGCTTACAAGAAATCTTTATTTTCTATATTATGTACTGGCGTCAAGACAGAGAAAGAACCAGTTGATGTAGTGCCTCCTCTGTATGATTACTGATTAAAAATTTATGTAACCATGAATTTGCTTTTTATTTCTTAATCCTCATTATATTGCAAATACTAAAACTACTGCGATCAGCATTTTCACTGCAAACATGCAACAGCAGAAAATTATGTCATTTAACTGCCGGCCGGAGTGGCCGAGCGATTCTAGGCGCTACAGTCTGGAACCGCGCGACCGCTACGGTCGCAGTTTCGAATGCTGCCTCGGGAATAAATGTGTGTGATGTCTTTGGTTAGTTAGGTTTAAGTAGTTCTAAGTTCAAGGGGACTGATGACCTCAGAAGTTAAGTCTCATAGTGCTCAGAGACGTTTGAACCATTTTTTTTTTTTGTCATTTAACTAAATTCTTCCTAAAAGCCTATTGCACGCCAGTACCTGACATAGTATCATGGAATGGCATAGTGTTCTTTATTTTCTGTAAAAACCCATTGCACGCCAGTACCTAATGTAGTAGGTACCATTTTAGGGTGGGTGAAACATCAAGACATCGTTGTACGCGTCTGGAGCTGTGACGGTGTGCAAGAAGACAGGAAGAATAATGGCGTACTCCTTCCTGAGAACAACATGCAGTAATTGTAGGTCCATCCAACCGCCGTAACCCAAATGTTCTCATGTCACTGTTAACACATACATATGGAGTCCACTTTGAACATGTATGTGACTTTCAGAAACATTGTTTCAGCCCAAATACCAACAGGACATGTTGTAGGGTGTAGATGTTGTGACATACACGTCGTTCAGTGGGGGCAGTGATACTCATCCACCTGAAAAGTAAAGTCAAATTTAGTGTTCATATTTGACTAAGTTGTCGTGGAAAACAAAAATCAAATTTGGCGATGTTTCGGTTTCGGTCGCTATTTGAGTGTTGACGTATTTTTTCTGAGTCAGACATACTCCAGAAACCCTGAACAGTTAGTGAGAGATAAATTAAAGCTAATAATACCGTTCAAACACGACAGTATTTAATTAAAACAGATTTTACAATGAAATGAATACCCTAGCTGCATACAGGCGTTGATATAAGTCAACCGCGACTGTTGAAAATTTGTGCCACGACTGGGCCTCGAACCCGGGATTTCTTACTTATATGGCAGACGCTCTATCCGTCTGAGCCACATACGACAGTGCAACTGCAGGGACATATCTCTGGGGCGCCTCCCGTGAGACCCACATTCTGGGCGCTACCGTCTAGAGCCGAGCGACCGCTACGGTCGCAGGTTCGAATCCTGCCTCGGCCATGGAGGTGTGTGATGTCATTAGGTTAGTTAGGTTTAATTAGTTCTAAGTTCTAGGCGACTGATGACCTCAGAAGTTAAGTCGCATAGTGCTCAGAGCTATTTGAACCATTTGAACCAAGACCACATTCCCAACTTATTGTTCCGCCCTATGTCCGAAAAAACAGATACCAATTTCATAGATATATAGTTACGGTAACCGGCCATTTGACTATCTTCTTCTGTATGGATGCACTAACAGTGCCCTAACTCTAATGGGAATCGGCAAAAACCGCGAGTAATAATGGGCAGGGACACTGTTAATATAGTGCGGGACAATAAGTTGGGAATGTGGGTCTCATGGGAGGCGTGACAGAGATAAGTCCCTGCAGTAGCACTATCCTCTGTGTCCTCGGTGGCTTAGACGATCCTTCCATCGTGTTTTTGTCGGTTGGTGCACACACGTTAGTCCCTTATAGTTTAGTCACTTCACATTTTGAATGGGGCGTGGTTACGTATAGTTAGGAAGGCAGCGCCTGAAGAGGTAAGAGTTCTTATTTGTGTGACAGGGACACAAGTGGATGTGCACCGTAGGGCTATGATTTTGTTTTATTTCTTTTGTTAGTTAAAAAAAAAGATGGATAGAGCAAGCAGGAGATCCTGGGTTCGAGTCCCGGTCGGGACACACATTTTCAACTGCCCCCGTTAACATCAACGCCTGTATGCAGCTAGGGGTATTCATTTCATTGTAGCAGGTATGTCGTTCAATGATTTTGTAAGGATTTGTGCAGATTGCTGGAATTACAGTATGAGTTTCTCGTTCCTGATAAAACAAGAAAACTGAATGATGGTACATATAGACGGGGAGACAGAGAGAGAAAGAAATGAGTACATCATTAAACGCATCACCTTGGATAAATTCGCATGTATGCCGGCAGGTCAGTTTGCTATGATAGGTGTGCATAGACCAGACAGTCGCTTGTACATGGACGCGAAAATTAAAACTCTAGAGACATACCCAAGGAACTAGAGACGTATTGTAATACCCTCTGAGACAGAAAAATACACTGAATGATCTGGTTAATGCAATCGAGAAGAATGTAAACGACATAACTGAAGAGGAAGTAGCCGTTACTGCAAACAGGACATTGTATGAGCGGGTTAACGCTACTGAAAAGAAAGTAGGCGACTTAACTGAAGGGAAAATAGCTGTTACCGAGAAGGGGGAGCAGCATAAGAAGAAGAAGAGCGGATATTTAAACCCTCTCGCTGCACAGCAGTCCGATTAGAATACAACGAGATGTCGATTAAGCATAAAGTCATCGGTGTAGTGAAGGCCGTCCGCGAGAAGTTACGGTTGCTGAGATTAGGGCATTTGAAGCGGGAGCAGACACTGCGAGAAATCTTCAAACCAGTTGCTGAATCTCTCGATGACCTCGCAACAAAATTCCATTACGAGAACGATGACGCTATTGGTGATTTCTATAACCCCCACAGTGACGCTAGGATAGACAAAACGTTTGTAGTCAGCGCTGAAAAGCCATATATGTTGGACACGCAGCCTGTAACGTAAATGAAAAAACTATACATATCGGCGATAAACAATTTCAAAGAACATCTACTCAACCGTATTTTCCTATGACCCACAGAGACTGTAAATTATTCGCCTAAACATCTGGAACTGTATCGTGAAATTTTGCTTTTCACTGATCTGCACAAGAAAAGCCGAAGCAATGAGAAATACAAATCCATTATGAAAGTTATATTGGATGGTGAAAAAAAAATAGCAGTGGTGATGGTACTGACATGCAGCGTAAGAGAGTCAGCAATCGACTGCCGCAGTCTACATAATACGACGACCCCAATGAGCTAACAGACCGGCTACGACTGCTCATGACATCAGCTGCCGCTTGTAATACAGCCCATTCGAATAAAGTAGCTTCAATAATTTATGAACTGAGAGAGAGAGGTGTCATCAATTAGGTATGGAGACTGTAGTTCGAGAACTGCACAAACCACCACGCAAAACATATCCTCGAAGATATGTTATAATTAATCGTTTGGATGACCTGTAGCCGGCAGATCTTGTCGATATGAGTCAATATTCACATAAGAGCAAGGGATTCAAATATATTTAATGGTCTTTGATATTTATTCTAAATTTGTCTGGTCGTTATCTGTGAAAGCGAAAACAGATAACGATGTCACGCATGTGTCTGAGGAACAGTAAAAGAATTAGAATGTACATTCCACACTAAACCAATGTCAAGCGCGCAAAGCGAGATAAATGAATTAACAAGTAATTCTTATTTAACAAACTCCTTTATTATTTTAATAAGTTTGCCTCACTCCCTAGGATTTACACAGGAACAAACCCGTCAGATTTAACAATAAAAGAAAATTTAAAATCCCATGGGCTGTTGCAAATTGCAGCAAACACTCAGCGAAGTCTGAGCAATCGAATGGCTTTGCCGCCTTTGGTGTGCACCAAGACTTCTGTACGATACCTCAGTGTACACAGAACAGGTTATATTTCGTTATTTGATACCCTTTCTGGTGATACAATTTTAACGGCTTTTAGTGTAATCCTTTAACTGTGTTAAAGACCAATTGACCTCTGAATATACTGTAGCTAGTGATAGCGAATACTCTGTTCAAGATTACAAGAGGCAGACGTATACTTGGAAAAGGCCGAGTGATACGGGAAGATTGCAGTTAGTTTACATCATAGTCAGACAGAGCTTCCGAAATGGGATACTGGACTGTAAGGCTTACCTAGAAGCAGATATAGACTCAGGCCACAATTTAGTAGTGACGAAGAGTAGGCTGAAGTTTAAGAGATTATTCAGGAAGAATCAATATACAAAGAAGTGGAATGCGGAAGTACTAAGGTTGTAGATACAGCGATAAGTAATAGCTCAGTAGGGAGTACCATTTAAGGGGAATGGACAAAACAGAATCGGCAGTAACAGAAGTTGGAAAGAAAAAGATAGATACAAAGACATAACTGCGAACAAACCATGGGCAACAAAAGAAATACTTCAGCTGATCGATGAAGCAAGGAAGTACAAAAACGCTCAGGGAAATTCAGGAGTACAGAAATACAATTCTCTGTGGAATGAAATTAATAGGAATTGCAGGGTAGCAAAGACGAATTAGCTGCATGAAAAATTTGAAGATATCGAAAAACAAAGAACAGTTGATAGAACTGACTCAACGTATAGGAATGTCAAAACAATCTTCGGTGAAATGAAAAGCAAGCGTGGTAACATTAACAGTGGAACAGGAATTCCACTGATAATTACTGACGAGGGAGCAGTTAGGCGGGAAGGCTACATTAAACTCCTCTATAAGGGGGAAAATATGTCTCATGTCATAGAAGAAGAAACAGGACTCGATTTGGAAGAGGTGGGTGTTTCAGTATTAGAATCAAAATTTCAGAGAGCTGTGGAGGACTTAAGATCGAATAAGGCAGAAGGTATAGATAACTTTCCATCAGAATTTCTAAAATCAGTGGGTGGAGTGGCAACAAAACGGCTATTCACGTTGGTTTGTAGACTGTAGGAGTATGGCGACGTACAATCCGACTTTCGAAGACATGTTATCAAGAAAATTCCGCTGACTGCGAGAGCTGACAAGTGTGAGAATTATCGCACAATTAGCTAAATAGCTCATACATCCAAGTTGGTGACAACAATATTATACAGAAGAATAGAAAAGAAATTGAGGATGTTTTAGATGAGTGTCAGTTTGGCTTTAGCAACGATAAAGACACCAGAGAGGCATTTCTTACTGTGTGGTTGATAATACTAGTTTACAAATTTAAACTTTTTTTTAGTATCTGGTTTGCATACGGATCGATCTGCCTAATTTTTGAGGTGCAGAATACACTGGTAAAATCAGTTTTTCTCTATGACGTCACAATTCCTAGGTACACAGCAGAATAAAAAATAGTAATAGTGAAATTTGATACAATTAAGTCAAACAAAAATAGACATTCAGAACGTTTGAAATCAGTACTATTTTGTATATACACTATGTGATCAAATGTACCCGGACGCCTACTTGAAAATGGCTTACAAGTTCGTGGCTTCCTCCATGAGTAATGCTGGAATTCAGTATGGTGTAGGCCCACCCTTAGCCTTCATGACGGTTTCCACTCTCGCAAGCTTAGGTTAAATCAGGTGTTGGAGGGTTTAGCGATGACGTTCCCTGGCATTCGCCATCGGATCGGCACATTGTGTACCGTGATTCGTCACTCAACACATCGTGTTCCCTCTGTTCAGTCGTCCAATGTTTACGCTCCTTACACCAAGCGAGGCGTCGTTTGGTGTTTACCGATGTTATGTGTGGCTTATGAGCAGTCGCTCGACGATGAAATCACAGTTTTATCCTCTCCCGACTAACTGTCATAGTACTTTTAGTGGATCCTGATGCAGTTTGGAATTCCTGCGTGACGGTCTGGATAGATGACTGCCTATTACAGATTACGACTCTCTTCAACTGTTGGCGGTCTCTGTCAGTCAATAGACGAGGTGGCCTATACGCTTTTGTGCTCTACGTGCCCATTCACGTTTCTATTTCACTATCAGATCGGAAACAGTGGCTCTAGGGATGTTTAGAAGTGTGGAAATCTCGCGTACAGACGTATGACACAAGTGACACCCAATCACCTGGCCACGTTCGAACTCCGTGAATTCCGCGGAGCGCCCCTTTCTACTCTCTCACAACGTCTATTGACTACTGAGGTCGCTGATATGGAGTACCTGGCTGTAGGCGGCAGCGCAATGCACCTAATCTGAAAAATATGTTTCTGGGGGTACCCGGATACTTATGATCACGTAGTATATATATGTGGGCATGATACCAACAAAAAGTCCAATTTAGTTCAGAAGATATTTTCACCTTTTGTCGTCTTTGGTTTTTGAAAAGTGCGTTGACGGACCTCTTCTTCCGTTTGCCGTTTCATCACTCGCCCTATCAAGGTCCCAATAGTAGGCACCCGTAGTCGAAGAGTTCCACTGGCCTTGCTAACCGTTTCCATGGGAAGAATGTCTTGGTAAAGGCGTTCACCATGCTAATCGCTTACTGCTCCCTAATTTTCGGGGAATATATCAAGGTGAGGATGTAAAAAGTGAATTTTAAGCGACATTCTACACCCCATACTCCTATAGTTGTCCAATAGACCATTCATAATGGTAACTTAGTTTTTGTCTTTTCTGTTACCCAAAAAGCCGATCACCATTACTTTAAAAGAAGACCAAGCAGCCTATTTGATATCTGTGAGTTTGGTATCAAAGGTTGGATCTTTCATCAATTGTCTTATTTGTAGTCCAACAAATATACCCTCTTTCAGCTTTGCCTGACTTAATTTGGGAAACTTTTCTGTTAAGTGATTGAAGGCTTCACTTTCTTTATACAGAGCTTTTACAGAGTCCTTGATAAGGCCCAACTTGATACGAAGCGTAGGCAAAATGATTTTTTCGGGCTCAACCAATGGGGTATTCTTCACATTTACGTTTCCAGGATTATATTAGTTCCTTATAAGCCATTCCTTGAGTATATGGTGGTTCTCGATGTCACGGCTGTCCCAAAGGCACAAAAAGTAGCAGTATTTCGTGAATCCAGCCTGTAAACCCGTAAGGAGTGCAACTACTGTTAAATCACAGCTAAGCTGTCATTTATGATCTTTACATTTGATTGCCTATAGCAGCAAAGCCACGGTTTCATAAGAATCTTTCATGTCTACTGCGTAATCCAAAGGTTCCGATGGAAATGCATTGCCATTATGCAGTAGTACTGCTTTCAAGCTGGTTTTACTAGAGTCAATAATAGTCGCCACTCCTGTGGATTATGTTGTACACCGAGCTGCATCATCACACCTTTGACAGCTCTACATACACACATTGAATTTTCCATATCGAGATATTGAGAGAAGGAAGCAGGGAAGCACCTCTTGATCTGAAACAGGAAATTTTTGTCCCTGGAGCTAGAAGGCTCTGTTGTGTCAGTCTCGACCCACAAGAGTTCAGTTTGCTGTTTAGAACGTTTTAGATCGCGAACCATATCGTTCTGTTCCTTTTCATTTAAGAGCTGAGACGAAGTGTCATTATATTGAGAGCAGTATTCTTCTATATGTCCAACACTTTCTGATTCACTTGAATGGTGTCTGGTTCCATGGCTTTCAAGTGACAGATAGGAACAGGCAACCCCTCATCATAGTGCACAGGCAAATGCACTGAAGATACATTTAGATACTACATTTTATGTCTAGTTTTGCTTGAATGGCCCGAAATATTTTTAAGACAGAAGTAATGGTCATTAGGCTCACACCACACCATCGGAACAGCGAATGGCATGACTCGGGGTTTACCTTTCAACCACTCGGTTGAGGCTGTAGTACAAGTTATGCAGGCAATCTTCTTGCTAGATGGTTTTGGATGATGTGTTAATAGTATTTTCTCACCTACTGTGTATGTGATTACTTTCTTTAGACTTTTGTCAAACTTTGCTTTTCGTACTTGAGCCTGATGTTGGAGGTTCTCATAAACTTTTTGCAAAATGTCCCCTTGGGTACTATCATCTTCCTGAATTCTCAGCCAATTCCCTAATCAATCTTGTAATTCGTTTCTTCCATGCATTATTCGATTGGGTTAATATCCAGTAGAACCATGTGGTAGGTCACTGCAGATCCTCTCGAGTTCTGGCAACCAATCAATCCATTTGTATTTTCGCTGTAGTATATGTGCCCGCAGAAATCGGTTTAATTCCCGAAATAGCCTCAAGATCGGATTCCCACAAGGATAAAATCGGGATACGTATATATGCTGGATTTTATGTTCCTTCATAGTCCCTTTCCACAATCCACTAGTGAAACATGCTGCATTATCAGTCAGAATTATTTTTGGTTTTCCATAGTCAGTAATGAAGTCGATGATGAACTTCGTGAACTTTCTAAAGAATACAATTTGACATATTTTTTTAAAAAAATGTCGTCACAGGCCAGTATATATTTAAATCTTCCTCGTGTAGTCGGACGTGGACCACACACATCGCAAGCTATCAGCGTTAGAGGTTGGTGAGGTATTATGGGATTTATCTCGATTCTTCTACAATAGTCTATGGATTTGGTCTCTTGACATATTTTGCATTTCTTCAGAATATAATTTTATCCCTAATAGGTTTCCAATGTAGGTCTGCTTCTTGCAACTGTGGCACCTTTTGCCACAGTTTTTAAACCTGTCCCTCATAATAATTTACTGATATATCCATTACTTTAAAATTTAAAGATAGCTCATCATCGTCTTCATTAGTTCTTCCTTTTGGTAGTTGAGATAAAGCATCAGAAATTACGTTGTCTTTTCCTCTTATGTGTTGCATCTAAATGTTGTATTCTTGTAACAACAAGAACCGTCAAGATATAGGTTAAAGCGTTATGGTCACAGTATATCGTAATCCTCTTGTCATGAACAAAGTATCTGAACTTCTTCAGTGCTCAAATTACAGCTAAAACCTCTAAGTCAGTGGTACAGTATGCTCTCTCGCATTCAGACAGTGCTCTGCTTGCAAACCCTATAATTTTAATTGTGCTCAGATAATTACCAATAGCACGATCAAAACACAGTTTATATGCCTTCTTAACCAAATCAGTGATGGTTTTCTTTGGGCGTTTGGAGTGAATTTCCCACACACATAACAAAAGTTGCCGAGGTAGCTTAGACAGCAACGAGATTTACTACTTGCCATTTTTCTTAGTGTAAGTCTTAAACACAAAAAGTTTGCACTATCTTTCACATGAAACACTAACTGAGAATCTGTTTCACACCACTGGATTACCAAACCCGCCATTTACTGACGATTTGTAGATCTTCTAGCTGTCCTCTGCAAATCAAAAACAAACATTTAAACATGAAAGCAAAGGAACAACAAAAAGCGAAATACTCAATACGAAAAATAAAAAAACTTTAAAACTCAAAAACTGTACGTGCTAGAACATTTTGAAAGGTATATTCGGATTCTACACACCAAAATACATTCTAGTTGATGTATTACATCGCAGATGCGAAGTGGCTGTTAACTAGTATAATGGAAGCAAGACTAAAGAAAAATCAAGAGAGTTTTATGGGATTTGTCGATCTGGACAACGTAAAACGGTGCAAGATGTTCGAAATTTTGAGAGAAATACGAGTTTTAAAGGCACATTTCCACGCTGAGCGGTTATTCAGGAAAAAGTCGTAGTTTTAAGGTGAAAAATGCAGATACATTAAAAAAACCACAGATGAAATCCACGGCTATGCAAGCATTGCCTGCAGCCGCTGGAAAACAGAGGAAGAATTACGATCGTCAGATGAGGAAAGTATAGGTTACTTTTTGTTCGATTTGTCCTGTACAGATCGGGCGTGTGTGGCACACCGCCATTAACATTGTATTATTGCAATATTTTATTCACGAGTTGCAATCACCGGCACTCGTAGTCACATGATGTAAGTGTTCTTTAAATTATGTTTTTATTTCAGAATATAATTATTTCTAACCCATGTATGTCTTATTTTGTGTCAATAGTTATTTGTAAGATTGTTGAGTGCCTTGGCTTGACAAAGAAAGGTTCAGTAAATTGAAAAGATAGTCGCCCAGCAAGAAGCATCGACGTTTTCGGGTGCTCATCTGAAATACGAAGTCCGATATAAAAGATAAAAGGTGAATCTGCAAGATCGCGGTCATAATTAACATACCGGCAAAGATGCCTTGCCCAAGTACATAAAAAAGCTAAATTTGTTAAATAATCAATAATATTGCGTACTGTTATATCTCTTCTGTGTGTGTAAAGTTCAGATACGAAAAAGACCAATTTACGTTTATAGGGTAATGTATAGGGAGAGACGAGTGATACACAGTATGTACAAATTCCAAGAGGGAATAGTAAGAGCAGATGACCAAGAACGAATTTCTCGGATTAAAATGATGTAGTAAGACAGAGATGTAATCTTTCGTTCCCAATGTCATTTTTGTGGTAAGTTCCTATGGGACCAAACTGCTGAGGTCATCACTCCCTATGTTTAAACACTACTTAATCTAACTTACGCTAAGTACAACACATACACCCATGCCCGAAGGAAGACTCGAAACTCCGACGGGGGGAGCCGGTCGATCCGTGCCAAGGCGCCTCACGCCGCACAGCTACCATGCGCAATGATGGGAATAAATGAAAGGCTCAGGAGTAGACTTAAAAGTCAAGGGTATCAACTATACGATTCACTGATGACATTGCTATCCTGAGTGAAACTGAAGAAGAATTATGTGATTTTTTGAATGGACTGAAGAATCTAATGCGTACAGAATATGATTGAGAGTGAATCGAAGAAAAACGAAATTAATAAGAAGTAGTGGAAATAAAATCAACGAGAAACTTAACATCAGGATTGATGGTCACGAAGTAGATGAAATTAAGGAATTCTGCCACCTAGGGAGTAAAATAACGAATGACGAACGGAGCATAGAGGACATAAAACGCAGACTAGCTATGGCAAAAGGGCATTCTTGGCCAAGAGAAGTCTACTAGTATCAAATGTCGGCCTTATTTTGAGGAAGATATTTACGAATGACTCTGAGCACTATGAGACTTAACATCTTAGGTCATCAGTCCCCTAGAACTTGAAACTACATAAACCTAACCAACCTAAGAACATCACACATATCCATGCCCGAGGCAGGATTCGAACCTGCGACCGTAGCAGTCACGCAGTTCCGGACTCAAGCGCCTAGAAACGCACTCCCACCGCGGCCGGCGAAATTTACGAGAATATACGTTTGAAGCACAGCATTGTATGGTAGTGAAACATGGACTGTGAGAGAAAAGGAACAGAAGAGAATCGGAATATGTGAGATGTGGTGCTACAGATGAATGTTGAAAATAATGTGGACTGATAAGGTAAGGAATGAGAAGGTTCTCCACATAATCGGAGAAGAATGGAATGTGTGGGAAACACAGACAAGGAGAAGGGGCAGGATGATAGGGCATCTGTTAAGACACCGAGGAATGATTTTCATGGTACTAGAGGGAGCTGTAGTGAGAAAAAGCTGTAGACGAAGACAGAGACTGTATTGCAGCCAGCAAATAATTGAGGACGCAGGTTGTAAGTGCTACTCTGACTGAAGAGGTTGGCACAGCTGAGGAATTCGTGGTGGGCCGCGGGAAACCAATCAGAAGACACGAATAAATAAATAAAAGTCGCCCACTTCCAGGAAATGAGGGAGCAGGCTGGCCACATGTCCAATGCGTCGAGCGGATTAACGAGGGCCAGTGTGCCTTGCAGCATGAATGTGGTACTTATAGTACGTTATGCCAGAATTTAACAGCTCTAATATTCGCCATTTTTTAGCTGAACAGAGTCTTCAAAGTAACATCTCGTAGAACCATAACCGCATTTTTCTGTACGACTTAGTCAATAGCCAGCGGTTCACTTTCCCTCATTCATTATCCGTGTACCTCAACACTAGAATCGTTTTAAGTGGGGACGTAAATGAAATATAATTTCGAATTAGGCGTTGCACAAACATTAATGTGAGCACGGCCTGTGTTCGACGTGAGCGTGCAACAACACTCACAAAGGGCAGGCGGTAGCACTAAGAATGGGGGGTAGGGGGAGGGGTGTATAAAGCTTGTCGGGAGAGGGGGTGGGACGCCATGACGAAAGCCATCACTGACGCCCTCCAGGCTATCATGGGTACTATTCCGCAGCAGATTTCTGCTACAGTTCAAGTTGCCTTACAGGCCATTCCAAAGCCAACCCCCACCACTCAATATGGCAGCTAGATTTGGACTAACTGTGTGCACGTGGAACGGCTATGGAATCCGCACTCAAGTACACGAGTTTCGCCAGTTACTTCAGGACGAAAGAATCGACGTGTGCCTCGTCACCAACATACTCTTGAAACCCGATATCCACGTACGAGTCGCCAAGTGCAGCTGTTACCGGACGGACCGGCCGACTGCTGGTAGAGGAACAGCAGTCTACGTAAGAAACTCCTTGATGCATCATCAACTGCCACTCCCAGCACTAGCCACAGTAGAAGCCATATCGGTTGCAGTCCAAACATCAAGAGACCGCATACAATTCATTGAAGTCTACAGACCCCCCCCCCCCCCCCCCCCCATGGCCATCTAGAAGAATCAGACTTCGAGGCGGTACTGTCACAACAGGGAAACCTTTTTGTTGCCGGCGATTTTAACGTAAAAAACACCAACTGGAATAGCCGCATCACAAATATCAGTGGACGCCGTCTCCTACGAGTCGCAGAAAAAAACCATGTCATCATTGTGGGACCATACGACCCCACATGCATTCCAAACAGAGGCCAGAGCGATGTACTGGATATAGCCTTCATTAAGTGATTCCCCAACGATGTTACTACCACCACCAGAAGGCCCCTTACCTCAGATCATGAACAGGTCATCTTTGAAGTCGACCTTGTCGGCATCAATATACCGCCAATACACAAGATATCCGAGGAATCAGCTGGGAAACATACCGCTAACTGTTGGAAAGAGACCTTCTGTACACACCAGACCCAGAGACAGCAGGAGCAGAAGCCACACTACTATACATAACATCCAAAGTACTGGACGCTGCAATAGAAGCCGCGCCAACGAGACGACCTACACGACCAAAAACTCACCAACTGCTTCCACTTATCATAGCAGCCATTAGGAAAAAAACCGAGCATTCAGAGAATGGCAGGCAACGCGCAACCCAGCCACAAAGCGCCGAGTAAACTGACTGCAACGAGAAATAAGGGTAGCAGAAAAATACAAGAACCAAATTTGGCCAGACAAGATCGCGCTGCTACAGCTACAAGACCAAACTGCCTGGAAGATGACGAAGTGTCTACCAAGGAATGCACAGAAGTTACCCCCACTACACGACGGCAACAATATTGTCAGCGAACGAGACGCCAAAGCTAATGCCCAGGCAGATGCATTTGCAAAAATATTCCAAAGCAGAAGTAACAAAACGGTTCGAACAACTAAATGGAAAAAAGCAGGAGGACCAGACCTAACAAATGAGCTGCTGAAGGTACTACCACCCACCGCAGCACCACTAATAGCGGCGGCTTTCAACGAGATCTTGGCAACTGGCGACTTCCCCCTCACCTGGAAACATGATGAGGTCGTCGCCATACCAAAGATAGGAAAGGACCATCGATCCCGAGCAAACAATAGACCAATCAATCTCTTACCTGTTATATCGAAACTCTTTGCACGTCTGTATATAAAGAGACTTCAGCAGCATGTGGAAGTAGAGCACCTAATACCAGACGTCCAGTACGGCTTTCGACGAGGCCACTCCACCACCCGGCAGCTACTACTCCTAGTTGTAGAAGCATTCGGCGCCTTGGAAAGGAAGTAATTCTTCGGGGCTGTATTTCTGGACGTATCATGCTCCTTCGATTGCGTATGGCACGATGGGCCTCCTGTATAAACTTCTAGATACGGTCTCCCCGTGTCACATCGACACTCCTGAAAAGCTACCTCGAAAACCGGACATTTAATGTCCGCACTGAAGATGGTACATCGTCCACCAGACTCATCAAAGCAGGAGTAGCTCTGGGCAGTGTATTGGGACTACTGTTATATACACGGCACACATCTTACCTACCATCGGCGGCCACAACACACCTGTCTCTATATGCCGATTTCACGGCCATCTACTCCCGAAGTATGAACGCTGCACACCTCCAGGCTAGACTCCAACAAGCGTGTAAAACGCTGAGCGAATGGGCGACGAAATGGCGATTGTCCTTCACGAAGACACAGGCAACAGCTATTTGCTGAAGACCTTTTCCACATAACATCCAGCCCATCTAGATAAGGGGCACTCCAGTCCCATGATCAAAACAGCGAAATACCTGGGTGTGACCCTCGTATACGTCTGACATGGCGCCCTCACACAGACAACATCCGAGAGAAAGCCAGGAGAAGAATGGTATTGCTTTACCCACAACTAAATCCATCATCAACACTACCATCAGGACTGGGGGTGATATTGTACATCACATTGGTTCGGCCAATTCTAGACTACGCCGCTGTTTTGTGAGGCAATGCTGCTCTAATCCACATACAATGACTACAAAGAATTCAAAACCGTGCTCTGAAAAGGGCTCTCCACCTGCCACACCGGTTCCCAACGAACGAGCTTCACCAGCTCGGAGGGATGCCCTTCCTTCATAAGAACACAAAACTCAGAAAACAACCTTGTACGAGAACTTGGACACAGGGACCACTACCAGGCCTCCACCAAATGGCCAGACGACCTACGAGAGTAACAAGACCATATACCTCGTGTATATATATTTAAGAAAAATAGAATGTATGTGGTGAATGTGTTTACCGTAAGATGTATAAATGCCTGCAGTGTATATATTGTGTGAATGTGTGAGCGAATGAAGAAAAAACATCCAGCCGGTAACTTGAAATCAGTTTAATGCAGGAAAAAATTAGCCCACCAAAAAGCCGATGTTTTATTTCCAATATATGTTATTATTGAAGGCGTAGCCGCAAGACTTGTAATTCTATCTCTCAGACTGGGCAACCCAAGATGCCCCAACAACTTCTACAGCACGGGTGGGACGCGGATAGGAGTGCAGTCGTTGACGTAATGCGGAAAAGGAGCAATTTATCTGACGTCCCAACGGGCGTAATCATCGGCTTTCGGGAAAACTTGGAACCGTGTCAGGATGGCACTATACAATACTGACGCCGAGGCGTATGTGGTTCACCACAGGTCATAGATGATAAGGCGAAAGACAGCAACTGTTGAGCAACGTAAATGCCCACTTGAGCCGAGGGGGTACCTACAGTATCTCAATATCTCCTGAACGACTCAAAGTTGCTACGAGACGCCTCCGCAACAAGCGCCTCGTTCGTGCACCCTTGCTGAACTTGTATTCATCTGCTACGTAGGCTGCTAGTTGCCCGGCAATAGCGCAACTAGACGTCCACTGAGTGGCGAAAGATGGCTTTTTCAGATGAATCAGGTTTATTCTCCATCGGGGAATTGTAACGTACGGCTTGAAATCTCTGAAATCACACATCCGGCAACTATCGTCGGAAGGGGGGAGGAGGGAGCCTTATGGTCTAGTGAATGTCTTCGTGGCATTTCCTGAGTGATCTCGCCATTCTGGAAGGAACAATGGATTACCTCAAGCATGGATCACATAGATAAGACAATGGAGGAACACTACATTAGAGAATTATTATTATAAAAATAATTATTCCACCCAACCTTCCTTCCACTAACTTCTCCATAAAACTCTCCCCAAAACACATAAACCAAAACTCAAGTCAGTTGAGCACCAAACCTTTCAACCACTCTATAACAGCTGTTACATTCATGTTCGAGATTCTATGACTCACACCAAATAACCACCAACACGCGCACCCCACTCTCTCTCTCTCTCTCTCTCTCTCTCTCTCTCTCTCTCTCTGCCACACACACACACACACACACACACACACACACACACACACTGGTGTCTGTTTGTTCTGAGTCGTATCTCCCTACCACTTTCGCGCAACGACGCTCTGAGCGTGTTTTTTAGGGAATTGACTAGTTTGAACCTGGGACCTGTTGCTGGTAAGGAGACGCCACACCACACGTGACATGTTCAGAAGAGTTCAATGACTCTAGCGATGATATATTCAAATACTTCATGATTTCAGTGGCAGCTTCACTGCACTCCCTGTAAAAGAATCTTAATACTAACTAAATTTAGTGGAAGGGGTTCAAGGCTTTCCTATTTTTAGTTAGCTGGTAAAATAACGTCGAGAAAGCAGTTAAGTTTACCATTGGAATTTTCTTCGACTCACAAAACATTGTTTATAAATTGTACTGTTGATAAGAGGAAATATTTTAATACAGGACGATAAAAACCAACTGCGTTCAAAAAAAATGTGAGCGAATATTCCCTGAATGGCTTTCCAAGTTCTATAATGGATTGAAGGATGACCGAAGCCATATCACATCTATAATCTAGGTTTAAATTAAGTCTCAAAAAAGAGAAAACTATCAAAAATTGTCTACAGTGACCCTCAATTATATTTGATTACTTATTTAACTTGTCCTATATTACAGTGGGTGATGTGGCTTCACAGTAATTGTATAACAGAAAAATTATCCCGTTTCAGATTTTAACTTCAAGTAGCAATTGTAAATACCATGAAGTTTAATTGACGATCTACACTAGTATTACGTAAAATAGGGATGTAATAGATGGGACTTCTGCTGTTCTGAGTGAAGCCTTATGCGCTCTTATGCGGCATCGCGTGCTTTCATTACCTTGTTGGTGGTTAGGCAGCGTCAGTGGCGGCGGGCGGCGCAGCTCCACACACCTTGCTGTCTTGGTAGCAACTCTCTCGAACTTCTCCGTACTGCTGTTTACCGAAGTTGGTTTAAGTGAAAGGTATCTGGCTGTGTTTTCAACTGACCAGTCAGCGTCCCAATGTTAACCTTAAGCTCCGCCTACAAAAATTCTGTCCATCCAATGAGAAACGTTATACTTTTCGTGGTGAGGCAATGTTTTTAATGTTTGCACCGTAACAGAGACGTGTATAGTCTCATGCTAAAACTTGCAGCTGGTGTGGACTTTTTTTATCGTAAGATCTATACTGTTCTCCTGGAGGGCTCTATCTTTTAACATGGCCTGTGGGATGGACCTCTTGGTAGCCGGCCATGCGGGTGTCCCATTGTCCCACTCTTATAGTAGGGCCTTCTAGCCTACACGGCTCTGCTCTCGGCTTCTGCGTCTGTTTCACCGTGGGAAGGTATGACATGCATTTTGACGTTCTTGTGTTAGTCTGTGGTATTCCAATTGTTCACTCGTTGATCATATTACTTTGGTCAATTTAATGTCAGGATTTATTCGGAGCTATGTGACATATTGCCGGATTTGCTATCATGTCAGGGTTTTCATGGAAGGTGTTGGATTTGCCTGACACCTTACACTCCACCGCCTCCGAGTTTTACAGTTGGCACTACACGCGCTCGCACATGACTTTCACCAGGAATTCGCCATACCCATTCCCTGCCATCGGATCGCCACATTGTGTACCGTGATTCGGCGCTCCACACAACGTTTTTCCGCTGTTCAATCGTCCAATGTTTACGTTCCTTATACCAAGCGAGGCGTCATTTGGCATTTACCCGTGTGGCTTATGAGGAGCCACTCGAACATGAAATCCAAGTTTTCTCACCTCCCGCCTAACTGTCATAGTATTTGCAGTAGATCCTGATGCAATTTGGAACTCCTGTGTGATGGTCTGGATAGATGTCTGCATATTGCACATTACGACCCTCTTCAAATGTGGGCAGTCTCTGTCAGTCAACAGCCACGGTCAGTCTATACGCTTTTGTGCTGTACGTGTCCGTTCACGTTTCTATTTCACTATCAGATCGGAAACAATGGAGCTAGGAATGTTTAGAAGTGTGGAAATCTCACGTGCAGACGTATGACACAAGAGATACCGGATCACCTGACCACGTTCGAAGTCTGTGAGTTCCGCGGAGCGCCCCATTCAGCTCTCTCATAATGTCTAATGACTAATGAGGTCGCTGATATGGAGTACCTGGCAGTAGGTGGCATCACAATGCACTCAAAATGAGAAACGTATGTTTTTGGGGGTGTCCGGATACTTTTGATCACATAGCGTATACAAGGGTTGGAACTTTAATAGTGACAACCCTTTTTTACAGCTTGTACAAAATAGATAAGTGTTTCAAAGTTTTACTAACCTTCAAAGTAGTCACCAACATTGTGTATAACCCCTAGCCAGCGATGTGGAAGTCGTAAGGTACTCTTCACATTGCCAGTTTTGTTGACTGTTGGAGTGGAGCAGTCTATTGCCCGACGATTTTGTAGCAGTTCTGAACCGAATTCCGTGAAGTGTTTCGTTCAATTTAGAAATCGAGTTGAACCTACGAGGGCTTAAGTCAGGGTAGCGCAGTAGGTGGTATAGCACTTAGCTTCCCCATCAGTCAAACAAATCAATAACAGCTTTCACTGTACATATTTGAGCATTGTGCTGCAAAATGATGGTCAGGTCCTCCATAAAGTGTCATCGCTTCTGTTTCTAAGCTGGTCGTAGGATCTGTTCCAAAAATAAACAGCACAGAGACAGAAGGGATGACCTTTTCTGCAGGACCTGACCTTTATTTTGCAGGGCAATGCTTAAGCACGTACAGTGCCAGCTGTTATTGATTTGTTTGACTGATGGTGCTGCTAAGTGCTATACTACTCAATTCACTCCCATAACTTAAGCCCTCGTAAGTTAAACTCGATTTCTAAACTGAAGGAAACACTTCACAGCATTCGCTTCAGAACTGCTACAAAATCGTCGTGCAATAGACCGTGCCTCTCCAACTGTCAACACAACTGGCACTGCTATGAGTATCCTACGACTTCCACATCTCTGGCAACGTGTTATACGCAATGTTGGTGACTAATTTGAAGGTCAGTAAAACTTTGGAACACGTATCTATTTTGTACGAGCTGTAAATCAATAGTGGCCACTATTAAACTTCCAACTCTACATATAACAGAAAAGAATAGACATTAGTTTCCATGATATACTTCGTTAGGTTGGCAACATGTACGTGAAGAAACCAAACAGGATGACACACATAGTAAACTGAAAGTAGTTACGTTTTGAAGCCAGAATTTTCAATGAAATATTTATAATTAATGACAGAAGACTGATTATCGAGCGTCACAACAACAAGGGCAAACGAGGTGAAGAGTGGGAAGAAAAAGGTTCTGAACGTAAAAATATGCTGATGTTTCGTAAATTGAGCTAAAGTGCGACCTTGATAATGTGATCAGACGTGGCGGAACGCAGATACTAACTAAAAACGCGAAGAACTGTAAGTAATCACTTACTTACATAAATAACGAGACTTAAACTGTTTTATAATCTACAAATAACACATTTTAAAGCTAAGCTGGGAGCAATAAAATACAGTGCAGCAAGACCAGGCGTTTCATATTTACAAAACAAATATTCTCCATTCCCTTCGTATACCTACACATAACAGGACACATGACAGTACCATGTTGGCTTCCTAGTACCAATTATTCGATTTTGAAGTCTTAAATGAATTGTCAGCATCACAGTCCTTACACAAAATACGTACATTACTCACCATGTGTACTCTATCACCATCATCGAATAACTCCAGATTGTTCTAAAGAACATGTTCCGATATGACTGCGCCGGACAACAACACAATATCGCTCAACCTATCTTCGTTATTGAGCTGCTGGGTGATAAGTTAATATGTTCAAAACAGGTAGTCCGGTGAGACTTAATATCGTTTCCATTACTCACGTTATTAGCGTGCCTACAATTTAATAAAATACGCAGACGCTTGTTTCACATTTTTCGTTGTAGTGATGAAAAAGAGAACAAAATACGACAACAAAATTACCCAAACACACAAGCAAACACAAGTAGCCACAGATCTTATATAAATGTTGCTGTTACCTATGGTTTCAAGGAGACTATCCAAGAGTCGCAGATGATATACCAGTTTGCTTGAACGAAGTGCTCAGAAACTCTGATTATGTAATTAATACGAAAAGTAACACTCAAGAAATTCTTCCTCAGATGAAAGTGGTATGGTGAACACGTTAAGCACTTAGTTTTTCTTACACTTAAGATGTGATTTTGATTAGTAAATTTCAGGTAAGTACGAGATGCATCCAGAAAGTATGTCCTGATGATCGCTAAAGAAAAGAAAAACATCACTAATCAAGAAATATTTATTGAAATTTTCTTATAGATTCACTGGCTACTTCTCAATATAATCACCACCACTGTTGAGACATCTATCGAAACGATGCGCCATCAATTATAAGCCCGTGGTTTAGGTGTCTGCCACCAATATCCGGGGCCACGAAGTCACTTAAGTTTGCACCTCAGCGTTGTTGAGGATATGTTTTCCTACCACAAAGCGCTTCATGAAACGAAGGAGATGAAAGTCACTTGGGGTGAGTATGGGGCTGTAGGGTAGGTGGTCGAAAATCTCCCTTCCAAACCGTACAGGATCTTGCATTGTCATGCACAACCGTAATGCCTCTTTTCAACATCCCATTTCTCCCAATTCTCGATCATCCTCCTCAGATTTTTGGATGTTTGACAATACCGACCAGCATTTACAGTATGCTCCCTGCCGCCGTTGGATAAGCAGCTGAGCAGCAAGTCGTATACCCCTAGCTCACTCATTTGTTACATAGTTTAATTCTTAATTTCTTTGCGTGTTTTTGGTACTTGAATTGTTTAATTCATAAATTTCGGGCGTATTATAGTATTTGAGAGTTGTAGCATCGCGTTTTAGTGCCTGAATAGTGTAAATTCGCGTAGTCGTTTGTCTTCTGTTTTTGTTTTGAACGGCCAGTGTCGGTTGGTCAGTCAGTGTGCTCCCTGCCGCCTTTGGATAGGCAGCTGAGCAGCAAGCTCACTCATTTGTTACAGTTTAATTCTTAATTTCTTTGCGTGTTTTTGGTACTTGCATTGTTTAATTCATAAATTTCGGGCGTATTATAGTATTTGAGAGTTGTAGCATCGCGTTTTAGTACCTGAATAGTGTAAATTCGCGTAGTCTCCTTCCGCCGCCGAGCAGTGTGTCAGCAGTGCGCAAGTAGCAGTATTACTGCATTTACTAGGCAATTTTGTATTTTAATAACCGTTTAAATTTTGTTGATTTGTTTGCGCTCTCTTCAGACGTTCTTTGCAAAACAGTTTTTAGCATGGATAGGGACTGCAACTGCTGTGTTCGGATGCAGGCTGAGTTGGCATCCGTTCGCTCCCAGCTTCAGGCAGTGTTGGCTTCGGTCACACAGCTTGAGGCTGTTGCCAATGGGCATCACTGTGGGGGTCCGGATGGGGGTTTGTCGGGGACGGCCAGCTCGTCCCACGCATCCCCCGATCGGACTACGACTGTGGTTGCCCGGGATGCTGCCCGCATTGAGGCTGATCCCTCACCTGTGGTAAAGTGGGAGGTCGTCTCAAGGTGTGGCAGGGGGCGAAAGACATTCCGGAGGGCTGAACGGAAAGCCTCTCCAGTTTGTCTGACGAACCGGTTTCAGGCTCTGTCTCAGGCTGATACTGATCTTCGGCCTGACATGGCTGCTTGTCCTGTTCCAGAGGTTGCCCCTCAGTCTGCAAGATCCGGGCAGTCACAGAGGGTGGGCTTACTGGTAGTTGGGAGCTCCAACGTCAGGCGCGTAATGGGGCCCCTTAGGGAAATGGCAGCAAGAGAGGGGAAGAAATCCAATGTGCACTCCGTGTGCATACCGGGGGGAGTCATTCCAGATGTGGAAAGGGTCCTTCCGGATGCCATGAAGGGTACAGGGTGCACCCAACTGCAGGTGGTCGCTCATGTCGGCACCAATGATGTGTGTCGCTATGGATCGGAGGAAATCCTCTCTGGCTTCCGGCGGCTATCTGATTTGGTGAAGACTGCCAGTCTCGCTAGCGGGATGAAAGCAGAGCTCACCATCTGCAGCATCGTCGACAGGACTGACTGCGGACATTTGGTACAGAGCCGAGTGGAGGGTCTGAATCAGAGGCTGAGGCGGTTCTGCGACCGTGTGGGCTGCAGATTCCTCGACTTGCGCCATAGGGTGGTGGGGTTTCGGGTTCCGCTGGATAGGTCAGGAGTCCACTACACGCAACAAGCGGCTACACGGGTAGCATGGGTTGTGTGGCGTGGGTGTAGTGGGACGAAATTAAGCGTCACCCATCCACCAAAATCAGCCCAGTTTGCAGGTGACTATAAGTTTAATTTAGTTTTGTTTATGTGTTTTCTTATTATTTGTAATAAATGTGAATTATCTAAAAGTTTGTATTTTTTTATGTGTTTCATGTACGGAGAGGTCGGCGCAACGAACGGGGACAGCATCTTCGTTGCCGCGACCAGAGAGGAAATTGCTGGCCGCTATACGTCGCGGGTCGACAGCCAAGGAGCAACAGAAGATCCTGGAACCGAGTTGTTGCATCGTGCTTCTAAAAATTAAAAATGAAGTTTTATACTCTTTTTGTACAACAATGACATCATATAGATCTTAATCTTATTGAAATGTTAGTCACTGTCTGTCAACGCTCAAGTTCACATCTGTATGTGTAGGAAGCTAATAAAATAGTGTATGCTACTAAAGTTGAAACACGTGTCTTGAAGATTTATTTATGAAGAGTTATGTGAACGGATTAATAATATATTTGACAAGATTATTGATTCAGACAGCGTTGGCCGAAACTTTGAATCTAAAAAGTTTATTTAATGTGTGATTCTGATATCGATTAGATCAAGATAACGTGTGTCGATATAATTTTCTGAGGAGAAACAAACGAAATTTAAATTCGAAAAAGTTACGAAAACCAATTGGCCCAAGTGATGTAATTCTCTGCACACGACTCAACTGATGTTTTACAGTTTCGTTCAAGAACCATTCTATGACAATTTAAAAAGAATATGAATCATTTTTGAAGTGGGTTGTAACTGACGTAGGTGACGAAGTCTGCACATGGTCATACATATATCAAACGAAAACCTAATACGTCGTTACACTACACCGTGGCGACCTTAGAAACAGGACTTGTGTGCAACTAAGGCACACAGGTACGAAACAAAACATCAAGAGTCCTTCGGAAGTCAACGCGAGTTTTCGTGGAGCCTTCACCAGCCAGCGGCGACTTCGTGGGTGTGGGCATCTGACGGAGTGCAGCCAAGCAGTACGGTCACGCAGTTGTTCCACGAGAAGGCGCATCTGTTGGGCAGCAGCTGAACGCTGCAAACCTCGACAACCCTTTTTTTCCCTAAACTAATAGGCCCAGTACGTCAGCTGCGGGGCGTTCCTCCGGCTGGTATTAGAGGTGTTGCTGAGGGCTTCGTCTGTCTACGGCGGTGCCGGGCGTGGTTGCAGCTAGCGACGTTTCCGGTGTTCGACTCAGCGTCCTGCCGGTTGCGGAAGCGGGGTCGCAGCATCTCAGCGGCTGCATCGACGGCTGTTACATCTGCAGCCCATAGCAGCACACTAATCATCGAGAACTACAAATTACAATATTAGTGTCCGGTGAGTTTGTTTCAAGTTGGAAGTGGAGTGTTGTACATAGGAAGTGTGCTTTTACAGGATTGTTGATTACAAGTCTGCGTGTGTAAATAGTTAATATCTTACAATAATGTCGGGAAGTGAAATGTCAGACGAAGAGCAATCTATGTCCGATAGGAGCATGAGAGCCCTTTTTAGGGCGATCGCTAAATTAAAACAATCTAACGAGGAATCTACTGCTAGATTAAAAGAGGAACTAAAACAGGAATTAAAACAGTCTAACGAAGAATCTATGGCTAGATTAAAACAGTCTAACGAGGAATCTACTGCTAGATTGAAAGAGGAACTAAAACAGGAATTAAAACAGTCTAACGAGGAATCTACTGCTAGATTGAAACAGGAACTAAAACAGGAATTAAAACAGTCTAACGAGGAATCTACTGCTAGACTTAAAGGGGAGCTAACAAAATCAACAGACAGGTTGCAGGAATATCTTAATGAAACCAGTCGAGAATTAAGGGATAAAATAGAGTCTTCTAAAGTTGAAATGCAGGAAAAATTAGTAGGACTTAGTAATAAGATTGCTGATAATTGTAAAAGGTTAGAAGAATATATCCAGGAATCGCGCGAGGAAAAAGCTCGCATGCGAAACGATATCACTGACTTAACCGAGAGACTAGATAGTGTCAATATCTTAGTTGTAAATGAAATACAGAAAAATAACGATATGTTACGAGATGAATCTTCTATGCAAACAGAAAATGTTCGCAGAGAATTATTGAAATCTATTAAAGAGATCTCTACCAAACCTGTAGAGATTTCTTCAATAGATAATGTAGAATTAGAGACATTAACTCATCAAGTAGAAAAGGACCATACCGAAATCGAAAACATGAAATTTTTAATTACTGAAATATGCAGTAATCTTGAGACTGCCAAAGATATCAATATTGACGAAGGTACAGAGCGTTCACATCGTGAACACAGTGAAGAATCGATATTAGCTAATCGAGTATCCAATACAGAAATGCGGATACAGGAAATTACTAAACGGTTATCGGAATTAGATAATAACGAGAACATTTCAGGTAGCAGAGGTAATAACATAATCAGAGACAACAGTCGCATCGAATTTGCTAGCTCGGACGACAACAATATGAATAAAGCAATCACGGCAAGCCAATCCGATGCAACTCCGTCTCTGAAATCTAAACAAAATCCGACTATTTCTCTCGCAGAATGTCTGGATGACATAACGACAAATTCAAATGTAGCAAGTCGATTTCCTGTATTCAAACCAGGAGGCGAACTTCATCCTATAATCTTTATAAAAGCTTTTGAAACATCATTATCTCCTAAATGGAGTAATGAAAAACGCATTCAATTTGTAATAGGACATTTAGAAGCAGAAGCTGCGGAATGGGCAGTACTGCATAGAAATGAATTCAGGGATTGGGATGATTTTGTTAAGCAGTTTAAACAAAATTATTGGTCAAGAGGAAAACAACAACACTTAACTTTAGAGTTGTTAGACCCTCCTCCATATTCTAAACGGTGGGGAGGTTATAGGAATTATTTTGAATGGCATTTAAACCGTGCTAAATTAATTGAAGAACCAATTATTGAAAGTCATTTAATACGAGTCCTAATTAGTAGGTTACCGTATTACGTAAAGGAAAGAATGATAGAAAGAGAATGGTCACAGCCGTGCGAATTGTTAGGATATTTAGAGCAGTTAGATATACTTAATAGAGAAAGGGAAGACGAGAAGTTTAGATTTGGTAGAAATGACAATCCTCGAAATAATAATAATAATTCAGAACCACGAAAAGCTAATAACAACAATCATAGCCGGTTCTGTTATATAAAACATCAATCTAAAGATAAAGAGAGCCAACAAAATCGTGGTAATAACTCTAAAGTGCGGAAATTATGCAGTAACGATAATGAGATAGATCATCCTCAAGTAATTAATGAAGGTCAAGTGGTAGGTGACGTCATCATAGAAAGTTCGGAAAACTAGTGAAGTCCTTTAGTACGGGTGAACTAAAGGGAACTATTGGTCAAGATTATACAAGACCCAATTACAATTTATCATTAAGCTGCCAAAAGGACGGTGACTGGCAACAAGATTTACTTCAGGAAGACAATCAGATAAGGGAGAATGTAACTTATAAACCCGTTATTAAAGGTTATATTAAAGATACCGAAGTAAATATTATAGTTGATTCGGGTAGCGAAGTAAGTATTTTATCCAAAGAATTATTTCAGCTTAAAAGGAAATATTGGAATTTCCCGACTTTACCTGTAACTGGGGTGAAAATTATAGGAGTTACTGGTAAAAGAAGTCAAAATATTACTGAAGAAGTTTATGTAACTTTTGAAATTGCTAAACAATTAATTGCTCACTCTGTACTCGTCGTAGCCAACTTAAATGTGGCCATAATTTTAGGTATAGATTGGCTGTGTAAATATAAAGCTATATTAGATTTTAAAGATTCTTCCTTAACCATCCATAAGGAGGCATGTACTTTTAAAGTGAGGTTCTCTAATAGTCAAGTACCTGAAAATTGCTACGAATCCTTACAGATTAGGTACGCACCGACCATGAATCTATTAACAGATTTTAGTGATCTTGGGTATGCAGTATACCAATGTCAGGCTAGTAATAGTATCGAAACCGAAGTGAAAGAAAAATGTTTATCTACGAATTGTCTATCCGAGCAAGAAAAGGAAGAGTTGGAATCTTTGATGTTAGAATTTAGAGCCGTCTTCTCAGATGAACCGGGGAGAATTAAAGATTACGTTTGTAAACTTAAGATTAAAGATAAAAAACCATTCTTTAAGAAACCTTATCCCATTCCAGTGCAATTCAAAGAATCGGCTAGTAGAGAAATAAGTAAGATGCTAGAACAAAACATTATCGAACGATCATGTAGCGCTTTTAACAGTCCGTTGTGGGTAGTTAAGAAAGCCACTGGTGGGGTACGACTAGTTCTGGATGCCCGGGAATTAAATAAAATTATAGAGATGGAAAGAGACAGACCTATTCCTATGGAGGACGTACTTCTTAAGATTGCTGGTTCTCGTTATATGAGTACAATGGATTTAACCGCCGGCTACCATCAAGTAACATTACACCCGGATTCACGACAATATACGGCTTTTCTTTTTGAAGGCAGATCATATCAGTTCCAAGTTTTACCTTTTGGACTTAATATATCAGTGTCAACTTTCATTAGGGCATTAGATTCTGCTTTGGGTCAGCAATTGTTACAAAAGATTATTTTATATGTAGATGATATTTTGGTAGCTACTAAAACGTGGGAAGAACACGTAACGATATTACGGGAATTGTTTAACCGTTTAATTGACAGAGGAATTACTTTAAAATTATCTAAGTCTTACTTCGGAAAGGAGGAAGTGAGATTTTTGGGGCATATAGTGGACAGTAAAGGTATTAGGCCAGACCCAGCACGTATTGAAGCTATTGCTCGATGCCCGAGTCCTAGAAATCGGAAACAATTGAAATCATTCTTAGGAATGGTAGGATTTCTGAGAAGATTTCTTCCAGGGCAGGATATTGTTAATCCTACATTACTAGATTTATTGAAAGAGAAGTCAGTATGGCTCTGGGGACAAAAGGAAGAGGAAGTTTTAATAAGATAAAAGGAGCGTTAACCAAAGCCAAAATGTTATACCACCCAGATTTCGATCAGGACTTTGGTATGTGTACGGATGCCTCTGATTATGGTGTGTCTTGTGTAATATTCCAAGGTGATCTGACCAATGAAGAGGGATTATATCGGCCTATTGGATTCGCTAGTCGAACTTTAAATAAACATGAAAGAAATTATTTTGTATCCGAGAAGGAAGCTCTCGCAGTGGTATGGGGTTTTCAACGATTTAGAGGATTATTAATGGGAAGAAAAACAATTGTATATACTGACCATCAGGCTTTAATCTTTTTGAACAATTGCCGGTTACTTCACCGTAGGCTATTACGTTGGGTATTATACTTGCAAGAATTTCAGTACGAAATTAGGTATATAAAAGGATCTCAGAATGTAATTTCAGATGCTTTGTCAAGGCTTCCCGTAGGAATGGAGAATATTAATATTGCAGAAGAACCAGGAACAAATTACCATGTTTATTTCCTTTTAACTAAGGAGAACGAACGTAAGGTTAAACGGATAGTAACTGCTGTTAGATGCAATCAAAGAAATGACGATCAATATAGGGACCTTATACAAAACCTTAATAATGGGGACGAAACAGTTAACACCCGGGGTGTGTGGTTATATTTTAACGACTTGTTGTATTGGAAAGCACAGAGGGAACACCAGAGATGGAAAATCTGCATTCCGAAAACTGTTGTGGACGAGTTAATTACTTATATTCATGAAGGTTACGGGCATTTTGGAATTCATAAATGTATTAAACATCTAATGAAGTATTATTATTTCAAAAATATGTCCCGGATTGTGAGAAGTATTATTAGGGCTTGTGAAACCTGTCAAAAGTTTAAAGTTAATAACAAATCTAAGCGTTATAAATTATATGCTGTAATTCCTCGAGGTTTGTGGGATCTACTGTCATTAGATTTTTTCGGCCCTCTGCCTCGGAGTTCAGGAGGATTAACATATGTGTTTGTTGTAATGGAATGTTGGTCCAAACATGTGAAACTGTATACTTTGAAACGAGCGAATACAGCAAGCGTTATACGCTGCCTCACCCGAAATTACTTTGTTAACTGGGGCATTCCTAAACGACTTATGTCTGACAACGGTAGTGCCTTTATTAGTCAAAGATTTCAAGATATGATAAGACAATATGGAATCAAACATATCTTAATTTCGAAATATCACCCTCAAAGTAATTTAGTAGAAAGAGTCATGAAAGAATTAGGACGATTATGTAGAACTTATTGTGCACATAAACATACTCGGTGGGCCAAACTAATGCCTGAATTCGAAAAGATATTAAATGAATTGCCTCACCTAACGACGGGATTATCACCTATAGAAATTTTAGGCAAACGAATTATAGGTGAGCCTTTACTAGCTGCTTTACCTTGGCCACCAGTAAATGAGATCCAACAATGTATCCCAGACGAAAAAGTTTGCGAACAGATTGTAAAAAATGCCGAACGGAGAATTAAAAGTTATAATCAACAGGCTATAGAACCCTCATTTCAGGTAGGAGATCTTGTGTTAGTACGATCTCATCCTAAAAGTTCTAAGATCGGTAAGGAATGTAGAAAATTCTTCTTTATCTTTGAAGGTCCATATGTTGTACATAAGATTGTACATCCCAAAGCATTACTTCTTATGGAACCTCCATCAGGTGTAATTAAAGGATTATATAGTGTTGATCAAATGAAACCCTTCATTCCTAAATAAGTTAATATTTAGTATATGTTACACACGGAAGAGCGTTCATAGTTTATTCATGTGAAGTTTTTCGTGATAGTTACGTGTTATTTTAAATAAATGACAGAAAGCTTAAACATGTGTTCTACAATAATCTACTGGTACTTCAAAAAGAGAAAGATAACCAAAAGGGGGATTTATATGGAGGAAACTTTGCTCTTAGGTCTAAAGGAATTTTGCGTATTTTAAATTTACTCGGATAGTAGGAACCAAAGGGGATGGTTAATAGTTTTAGGGACCATGGGCGTCCAGAGCTATATGGCTCACGAGAACATAGCAGAGTGCCTTTAATAGAGGTTTGTAATAGTGTTAATATAGAACACACCAAATGGGGCTCTCTCGCTTGTTTCTCCTAAATAAATGGCCATTACCCAACAAGGTGTCCGAAGGTAAAGAAAGCCGTGCCGAGGTTCCAAAGAAAGTTTTGCTTGATTTCTTCTTGACCTCAGGCATAAATAAGGCATTAGGGAAGAGGATGACGTAAAGTAAATAGTACTATTAGTTATTGTGAGAAACTTATTAGTAATATACATTCTTGAAAAGAATAACTCTAGTAAATAAATGAAACTGAAACTAATCTATCACAATTTGAACGCTCTGTCCTAATGTACAACGTTAAAGAACGTACTAAATTAGTATTGATTAGCAACTATTAACTGAAGAGGAGCAATCTCCCTATATTCGGTTACGAATTACCATAAGAGCACAATTAAGAGTAAATGACAAATAGTCACAACGATATCGTATTAAAAGGATTAAATCTATCTAATAGCAAGGACTCTAGGTTACGTAAAATGTGAGGAAAATGTATTAACAGTTAAATATTGTATATTGAACAGTTTTAATTCCGGTTAAAACCTGACAAACTGAGCTTGTGGGTGGGGTATGTAGTGGGACGAAATTAAGCGTCACCCATCCACCAAAATCGGCCCAGTTTGCAGGTGACTATAAGTTTAATTTAGTTTTGTTTATGTGTTTTCTTATTATTTGTAATAAATGTGAATTATCTAAAAGTTTGTATTTTTTTATGTGTTTCATGTACGGAGAGGTCGGCGCAACGAACGGGGACAGCATCTTCGTTGCCGCGACCAGAGAGGAAATTGCTGGCCGCTATACGTCGCGGGTCGACAGCCAAGGAGCAACAGAAGATCCTGGAACCGAGTTGTTGCGTCGTGCTTCTAAAAATTAAAAATGAAGTTTTATACTCTTTTTGTACAACAATGACATCATATAGATCTTAATCTTATTGAAATGTTAGTCACTGTCTGTCAACGCTCAAGTTCACATCTGTATGTGTAGGAAGCTAATAAAATAGTGTATGCTACTAAAGTTGAAACACGTGTCTTGAAGATTTATTTATGAAGAGTTATGTGAACGGATTAATAATATGTTTGACAAGATTATTGATTCAGACAGCGTTGGCCGAAACTTTGAATCTAAAAAGTTTATTTAATGTGTGATTCTGATATCGATTAGATCAAGATAACGTGTGTCGATATAATTTTCTGAGGAGAAACAAACGAAATTTAAATTCGAAAAAGTTACGAAAACCAATTGGCCCAAGTGATGTAATTCTCTGCACACGACTCAACTGATGTTTTACAGTTTCGTTGAAGAACCATTCTATGACAATTTAAAAAGAATATGAATCATTTTTGAAGTGGGTTGTAACTGACGTAGGTGACGAAGTCTGCACATGGTCATACATATATCAAACGAAAACCTAATACGTCGTTACACCGCATGGGCTGGGCGGTTTTTTAGGTTAGGTGGACTTGGGCAAGTACAGAAAGGGCAACAGCCTCAACGGGTGCGGGGCAAAGTCAGGACATGCGGGGACCAAGCAGCAATCGGTA
Organism: Schistocerca piceifrons; assembly: GCF_021461385.2. Classification (NCBI taxonomy): domain Eukaryota; kingdom Metazoa; phylum Arthropoda; class Insecta; order Orthoptera; family Acrididae; genus Schistocerca; species Schistocerca piceifrons. The sequence continues at coordinate 280,152,937 of NC_060144.1, forward strand.
TTGTAATTGTCAACTGTCGAAGCTGCGTTGGTAAAGTACCAGAACTTCAAGCACTGATAGAAAGCACCGAAGCTGAAATCGTTATAGGTACAGAAAGCTGGCTTAAGCCAGAGATAAATTCTGCCGAAATTTTTACAAAGGTACAGACGGTGTTTAGAAAGGATAGATTGCATGCAACCGGTGGTGGAGTGTTCGTCGCTGTTAGTAGTAGTTTATCCTGTAGTGAAGTAGAGGTGGATAGTTCCTGTGAATTATTATGGGTGGAGGTTACACTCAACAACCGAGCTAGGTTAATAATTGGCTCCTTTTACCGACCTCCCGACTCAGCAGCATTAGTGGCAGAACAACTGGGAGAAATTTTGGAATACATTTCACATAAATTTTCTCAGCATGTTATAGTCTTAGGTGGAGATTTCAATTTACCAGATATAGACTGGGACACTCAGATGTTTAGGACAGGTGGTAGGGACAGAGCATCGAGTGAAATTATACTGAGTGCACTATCCGAAAATTACCTCGAGCAATTAAACAGAGAACCAACTCGTGGAGATAACATCTTGGACCTACTGATAACAAACAGACCCGAACTTTTCGACTCTGTATGTACAGAACAGGGAATCAGTGATCACAAGGCCGTTGCAGCATCCCTGAATATGGAAGTTAATAGGAATATAAAAAAAGGAGGAAGGTTTATCTGTTTAGCAAGAGTAATAGAAGGCAGATTTCAGACTACCTAACAGATCAAAACGAAAATTTCTGTTCCGACACTGACAATGTTGAGTGTTTATGGAAAAAGTTCAAGGCAATCGTAAAATGCGTTTTAGACAGGTACGTGCCGAGTAAAACTGTGAGGGACGGGAAAAACCCACCGTGGTACAACAACAAAGTTAGGAAACTACTGCGAAAGCAAAGAGAGCTCCACTCCAAGTTTAAGCGCAGCCAAAACCTCTCCGACAAACAGAAGCTAAGCGATGTCAAAGTTAGCGTAAGGAGGGCTATGCGTGAAGCGTTCAGTGAATTCGAAAGTAAAATTCTATGTACCGACTTGACAGAAAATCCAAGGAAGTTCTGGTCTTACGTTAAATCAGTAAGTGGCTCGAAACAGCATATCCAGACACTACGGGATGATGATGGCATTGAAACAGAGGATGACACGCGTAAAGCTGAAATACTAAACACCTTTTTCCAAAGCTGTTTCACAGAGGAAGACCGCACTGCAGTTCCTTCTCTAAATCCTCGCACAAACGAAGATATGGCTGACATCGAAATAAGTGTCCAAGGAATAGAAAAGCAACTGGAATCACTCAATAGAGGAAAGTCCACTGGACCTGACGGGATACCAATTCGATTCTACACAGAGTACGCGAAAGAACTTGCCCCCCTTCTAACAGCCGTGTACCGCAAGTCTCTAGAGGAACGGAGGGTTCCAAATGATTGGAAAAGAGCACAGATAGTCCCAGTCTTCAAGAAGGGTCGTCGAGCAGATGCGCAAAACTATAGACCTATATCTCTGACGTCGATCTGTTGTAGAATTTTAGAACATGTTTTTTGCTCGAGTATCATGTCGTTTTTGGAAACACAGAATCTACTATGTAGGAATCAACATGGATTCCGGAAACAGCGATCGTGTGAGACCCAACTCGCTTTATTTGTTCATGAGACCCAGAAAATAATAGATACAGGCTCCCAGGTAGGTGCTATTTTTCTTGACATCCTTCGCGAAGGCGTTCGATACAGTTCCGCACTGTCGCCTGATAAACAAAGTAAGAGCCTACGGAATATCAGACCAGCTGTGTGGCTGGATTGAAGAGTTTTTAGCAAACAGAACACAGCATGTTGTTATCAATGGAGAGACGTCTACAGACGTTAAAGTAACCTCTAGCGTGCCACAGGGGAGTGTTATGGGACCATTACTTTTCACAATATATATAAATGACCTAGTAGATAGTGTCGGAAGTTCCATGCGGCTTTTCGCGGATGATGCTGTAGTATACAGAGAAGTTGCAGCATTAGAAAATTGTAGCGAAATGCAGGAAGATCTGCAGCGGATAGGCACCTGGTGCAGGGAGTGGCAACTGACTCTTAACATAGACAAATGTAATGTATTGCGAATACATAGAGAAAAGGATCCTTTATTGTATGATTATATGATAGCGGAACAAACACTGGTAGCAGTTACTTCTGTAAAATATCTGGGAGTATGCGTGCGGAACGATTTGAAGTGGAATGATCATATAATATTAATTGTTGGTAAGGCGGGTACCAGGTTGAGATTCATTGGGAGAGTGCTTAGAAAATGTAGTCCATCAACAAAGGAGGTGGCTTACAAAACACTCGTTCGACCTATACTTGAGTATTCCTCATCAGTGTGGGATCCGTACCAGATCGGTCTGACGGAGGAGATAGAGAAGATCCAAAGAAGAGCGGCGCGTTTCGTCACAGGGTTATTTGGTAACCGTGATAGCGTTACGGAGATGTTTAATAAACTCAAGTGGCAGACTCTGCAAGAGAGGCGCTCTGCATCGCGGTGTAGCTTGCTCGCCAGGTTTCGAGAGGGTGCGTTTCTGGATGAGGTATCGAATATATTGCTTCCCCCTACTTATACCTCCCGAGGAGATCACGAATGTAAAATTAGAGAGATTAGAGCGCGCACGGAGGCTTTCAGACAGTCGTTCTTCCCGCGAACCATACGCGACTGGAACAGGAAAGGGAGGTAATGACAGTGGCACGTAAAGTGCCCTCCGCCACACACCGTTGGGTGGCTTGCGGTGTATAAATGTAGATGTAGATGTAGATGTAGATCTTGTCGCGGTGAAGACTCACACAAGAGCACAGCATATGATCCCAGAAGAGAGTGCAAATGATTGATTTTGACAAGGACTTTGGTCTTCATCGTTGGACCACTATGCCACCAGTGCATGAATTACTGTTTTGTGTCTGGTTTGGCATGCAACACCCAAGTTTCATTTCACTGACGATATGGTCGACGAAGTCGTTACCTCTCATCTGTCAGTTGCCTTAGCATCCATCTTCTACATATTTTATGAAAAGCAAGGGATAGTTTCGTGCATCAGTGAGAGGCAACTGGAGGAACTGACGAGAGAGTCATGAAATTGAGAAACGTCGATTCTGGTTAGTTGGTTGATTTAGGGGAGGGGACCAAACAGAAAGGTCATCGGTCTCATCAGATTAGGAAAGAAGGGGAAAGGAAGTAAGCCGTCTTTCAAAGGAAACATCCGAGCATTTGCCAGAAACTATTTAGCGAAATGACGAAAAAGCTAAATCAGGATGATCAAACGTGGGTTTGGACAGCGTCGTTCCGAATGCTTGTCTGATATGTTAGCTACTGTGTCACTTCGCTCGGTGGATCGACTATTGTAAATTGCTTGGTTTACACTTTCTATCTCTTCTGATTTCAACAGGGACTGTCACCCGCTTTTGTCTTCGTCATGAATAATCCTTTGTCCTTCTGTGAATTGCCTGCACCATCGTCTGAGCATACAGACGCTCATAATCTGGAGGGTGCTTCTGACCTTAGAAAAATCGAAAAACAATTCAAATCCCGCATTTGGTGGGAGACAGTATCAGAGCGGGCATTTTGTCCTAGCGCTGTGCGGTAACCACACCCGACACCAGACTGAAACTGCGCTACATTGTTCCCATATGCCACCTTCCTACCCCTGCGCAATCGAATTCCTATCCAGCTGCTCCTGTCAACTCTGGACCTGATCGGGACTAACTTTCTGGATGAATTTCTTGCTGTAAATATGTTATACTAGCGGATAAAAACTAAACCGAAAAATGTAATTTTTTCGCATTTTCATATAAGTCTCCTCTTAAAATTCACGTCGTTCAGCATCATATCGAAAGTTTACTGTCCACATCACACTGCTGTTACTGTAACAGCAACACAATTAAAATGGCAGCCAAAACCAGGTAGACGACGAGGGCACTCACAGACGCAACGGCTCGAATTTTGCTGCTGCCGGAGAAGACAATAAAAGCCGTGTGCTTGGGTGCTCCCCCCGAGTTGGCAGAACTGCCAGGTCTTTCTCGCATGGCTGCAGCTTCATGCTGTCCCCGAGTTACAAGAGGAGCTCTCCCTGCAATATCTGCTGCTAATATTTAAACAGAGAACTGGACCTGACATTAGGCAAACATTGTAGACTTCTCGGAGGTATTGTGTCCGCCCCTGAGTCGTTCGTTAAAATATCTGAAACACTCTCGCGGTGACTAGCTGTTGGAAAAAGTTTTTGCATCGTATTGTTCTGTACGCAGAATTTCGCCTGGCCTTTACAAGCCTGGGCTTTTCACAGAAGCTTCAACAACATTCCCAGGTGTTTGCTGGAGTACAGTTCAGGGTCACCTGCACGTCGACGTTTCTAGGTCTCTCTCTCTCTCTCTCTCTCTCTCTCTCTCTCTCTCTCTCTGTGTGTGTGTGTGTGTGTGTGTGTGTGTGTGTGTGTGTGAGTGTGTGTGTGAGTCTGTGTTTCTGTGTGTGTGTCTGAAAGGCTGGAACTCTCAACCTTTCTGGCATTTTTGCGGTCTCGCGTCTACATTAATTATGACATACACAAATGTTCACTATTTATTTGACTGTTTCCGCAGACAGACTAAACAGTCGCTAATGCAAACAGCACAGTGGTTCATTATTAATTCTGGCCTCCTTATAGAATGTTCACTAATGGTTTTCGAGGAGCTATTGAACCACGTTAGATTCGGCAAGGCTGTATGATCCAAATTTCATAAGCTCCGTGCAGTTTTAATTTTTTTTCTCTCAGTTATCTTTCTATCTTCAGTTTCTTTTCTTTCTGTTTCCTTTGCAGTTTCGTCCTCGACCGCCCTATCCATGTGTCAAATTTTGTTTAAATGAGTTTTCATGTAAAGCTTTCAATGGGTTCTTGTGTGCTTTTTATGTGAAATTTTTAATAACTCTTTTACCAGTAGCTAGAATTAGCAAGTACATCAGTGTGTCCATTTGATAATAATGGTAATAATAACAGTAATAGGAACCAGGCTTAACGTAAGACTGGAGGTGTAATACGATCAGGGCATTACCAGTACGTGATGTAGCGACAACAGAGCGGAGTTCCTGACAGATAGTCAATGTAAAGGATCACCAGACAAGTTGGTAACTGCCTCTCACGAATGTATGAAATTTATGGTACAGAATAAGCTTAAATCAAAATTGCTTTTAAATGGTTGGAATTTACAGAAGGTAACAATAACCTTATCAAGATATTAGAAAACTTGACTTCAGGAGATCGAAATGAATTGAAAGAGGGACTAAAACGTGCATAACATAAAATGACCCCAGTGAAAATAAAAATAAACAAAGCATAATCTGCGAAGTAACGCGATGGAAGATTACATTGTTGAATACGAATGGTATTCTAATAAAAACATGAATATCTTCAAATTAACTGGAACATCAAAAGGAAAGAACTAAATTTATTAAAAATTCAAAAATGCAGTAAAATAAGGATCAGTTAGATTTGATTATTTAGAAGTCCTAGAATATCATTAGATGGACTATTTATAACATTTTAATAGTATTTTAACCAATTTTTTCATATGGAGTCCAGGGATTTCCGTGCGAATTTGCAGATTTTAGAAGGACCTTATTACTCTATGCAAAGACAGACAATATTAATTTTCAATCGATAATAAATATAAAGAAACGCTTACAGGAAAAAACATCAAAAATAAATTCAGGGGAAAATATTAGGTCCATTTTCAACTATCGTGTATAACGGAGAAGGACATGGGCTACCCTCAATTTGTAAGTACTGTTTGTGCTTGAAAAAGACATGAGGGAGTGAAGAAATTCATCGGTGGAAACTAACATTAAAATTACACTTAAAATTGCGCCAGGCAGTGCAGAGATAGTCCAAAACCAGATAGAAAGACTTAAATGACCACTAGAAGACCAGGGCTGCAAATCGTTGAAGTAAGAGAGACAATGGCAGATACCATGAATGCTACATTAATTCTAAGCACGAAGCATGGAGAGATCGCAAAACAGACCAAATTAATTGCGTAGGAGAGACCATGTAGCCTAATGGATGGGAGAATGAAAGTGTCAGAGCAAGCGTACAAATTTTATACGCAATATTACATTCAAGAAAAGCCGTTAATAATAACAATAAGTAGCTACATTCGCAAATATTTGTCATTACAGGGCTGTAATACTGTCACATACAGTATGCACCATATCCAGTGGAATTAGGATCGATAGAAGAAAATGAAGAAATCAGGACAAAGTAAATGAAGTCTGTAGAAATGATTTTATGAGGTAAAACAGCACAAGAAATATTTAAATTCAGAAAATCGCTGAAGTACTCGAACATGTAAATTAATCTGAGAGAAGAAAATCGACATCGAAACTTAATGGCAAATTAAAGTTAAGGGTCTCACTTGGATTTGGACTCGTATTGGAGTCTCAGTTCAACGCTAGGGTTTAAACTGCTAGGTTTGTTACATAAACAGTGCATGCTCTACGGCAGAGAGGACGATTCAGTTTCAAACGTCAAAGATTTCTTGCATGCTTCCTAGTAATGAGTCCGCAAACTCAAAAGGGTTGCTGTATGTTATGAGAAATTGAAATATCTTCCCAACTGGCTTCAGAAACAACACAATGATCCAGAGGAATTCACATAATTAAACTTCAAAGTTTTGAGGAGTAGAAGATTTCGAGAAAATTGGGATGATTATCGACAAGAAAGTAGCATCATTTCGTCATCATCTTAACTTTCAGTGATTTCTGTTCTTCCTTCCAGCTAATTCCTTTTCATGTTACTTCTTCTTTGGTCTTACAAGACTTCTTCTTCCATGTGGTACATATTTCATGGTTTTCAGTGGTAATTGTACATCTGACATCATTCTATATGAGCCATACATTTTACACTATATTCCTCTGTCACAGCATTCATTGTTTCATCCCTTATCGATTTCCTAATATCTACGTTGTACATATTTCCACAGCTCTCAGATACCTCATTCCAGTGTCTTGAATCTTATTTTTGCGTCTTTTAATAAGTGTTGATGTCGTATTGTCATAGTACTAAAGGAGATTCCGTACGTTTATAAATTTTTATTTTAGTTTCTATCTTCACCATGTATTTTATAGTTCACCTAACAGTGTCACGGGTGAATTGCTGTTTTACATGTTTTTGGTCTACATTTCGATCTCCTGGATAACTTAATAGATTTCCAATATAGTTAAAACTTTTTTGTGTACTACCCCATTAACTGTGTTTTATGCATAATGGATGCAGTTTTCGCTATCCTTGTCAGTTCCTCTTTATGTATATGTGTCTGTATATGAACAACTTTTTTTGTGAAAGTGGAAATTTTTAGTTCACCTTTGTTAAAGTATCATAGAAGACACCTCATCACCAGTTAATTATATGTCATACAGATAAATGCAAACCGACATTGTGAGGAGTCATACATACAAAATCAAAGTGGTTATAAATTCCTATTACTAGACTTTTGTCTATGCATATCTGTATGTATGTATATGTATCTTGAGAACCTACTGCGAAAGTGGAAAACTTTAGTTCACCTTTCTTAAAGTATCATAGAAGACACCTCATCATCAGTTAATTATATGTCATAAAGATAAATGCAAACCGACATTGAGAGGAGTCGTACATACAAAATCAAAGTGGCTATAAATTACTATTTAGCAATATGTAGAAAAATAACCGCTACTAGTAGTGGTTATTATTCTACATACTGATATATTCTAATTAATAACTACTACTAATTTATAACCGCTATTTGTAGTGGTTATTATTCTACAAACTGCTATATTGTAATTTATAACCACTTTTGGTTTCATATATATGACTACTCTCAATGGCAGTTTCTATTTATCTTTATGATATATAGTTAACTGGTGAGGAGGTGTTTTCTATGATTCTTTAAATCATGTTCAACTACAAATTTCCACTTTCTCAACAGTTTCTAAAGTTACATATACATACATACAGATACACATAGACAAAAGCAGGTGACAGACTAAACCGTTAACTGACGCTCTGATGTAATTTGATTTCACATTATAGAGACAGTTTTGATCTGTATTATTCTATTTTTATACAGCGTGAGTCACCTAACATTACCGCTGGATATATTTCGTAAACCACATCAAATACTGACGAATCGATTCCACAGACCGAACGTGAGGAGAGGGGCTAGTGTAATTGGTTAATACAAACCATAAAAAAAATGCACGGAAGTATGTTTTTTAACACAAACGTACGTTTTTTAAAATGGAACCCCGTTACTTTTGTTAGCACATTTAAACATATAAACAAATACGTAATCAGTGCCGTTTGTTGCATGTAAAGTGTTAACTACATCCGGAGATATTGTAACCTAAAGTTGACGCTTGGGTACCACTCCTCCGCTGTTCGATCGTGTGTATCGGAGAGCACCGAATTACTTAGGGATCCAAAGGGAACGGTGATGGACCTTAGGTGCAGAAGAGACTGGAACAGCACATTACGTCCACACGCTAACACCTTTTTATTTTTATTGGTCTTTTTCACTGACGCACATGTACATTACCATGAGGGGTGAGGTACACGTACACACGTGGTTTCCGCTTTCAATTACGGAGTGGAATAGAGTGTGTCCCGGCATGTCAGGCCAATAGATGTTGAATGTGGTGGCCATCATTTGCTGCACACAATTGCAATCTCTGGCGTAATGAATGTCGTACACGCCGCAGTACATCTAATGTAATGTCGCCGCAGGCTGCCACAATACGTTGTTTCATATCCTCTGGGGTTGTAGGCACATCACGGTACACATTCTCCTTTAACGTACCCCACAGAAAGAAGTCCAGAGGTGTAAGATCAGGAGAACGGGCTGGCCAATTTATGCGTCCTCCACGTCCTATGAAACGCCCGACGAACATCCTGTCAAGGGTCAGCTTAGTTTTAATTGCGGAATGTGCAGGTGCACCATCATGCTGATACCACATACGTCGACGCGATTCCAGTGGGATATTTTCGAGCAACGTTGGCAGATCATTCTGTAGAAACGCTATGTATGTTGCAGCTGTTGGGGTCCCTGCAATGAAGTGAGGACCAATGAGGTGGTCGCCAATGATTCCGCACCATACATTTACAATCCACGGTCTCTGTCGCTCTACCTGTCTGAGCCAGCGAAGATCGTCCACGGACCAGTAATGCATGTTCCGTAGATTCACTGCCCCGTGGTTTGTGAAACCCGCTTCATCGGTAAACAGGTAGAACTGCAACGCATTCTCTGTTAATGCCCATTGACAGAATTGCACTCGATGATTAAAGTCATCACCATGTAATTGCTGATGTAGCGACACATGAAACGGGTGAAAGCGGTGACGATGCAGTATGCGCATGACACTACTTTGACTCAGTCCACCGGCTCTCGCAATGCCCCATGTACTCATGTGTGGGTTCATGGCAACACCAACTGCACCCGCTTCTCCTGTGACGGGCCTGTTACGGACCCGTTTGCGTGCTACGACCATACGTGTTGCATACAGTTGGCGGTAGATGTTTTGCAATGTGCGGCACGTTGGATGCTCTCTGCCCGGGTACCGTTCTGCATACACCCTGCAGGCTTCAGCTGCATTTCGTAGACACTCGCCATAGATGAGTGTCATTTCCGCCTTTTCAGAGTTCGAATACACCATGGTCACAGTTCCTACAACACTACACGATCACAGACGTCTGGTAACACGGTGTACTACAGTTGGTCTGCGTGCAGAGACGAATGCAGAATAACAATAGCAGCGAGCGCTACATGCGGACACCGCGACAGCTAGACCAAACCACAACAGTGCACTACAGCCACACTCGTAAACACGGTCGTCATCGTAAACATGTCCCTGCAGATGCTGCTCGCCGACCGTGGCCCGTGTTTGTTACTACACGCAACTGAATGTCGGAGGTTTCAAGTGTCATCTTTAGGTTACAATATCTCCGGAGGTAATTAACATTTTGCAGTGCAACAAACGGCACTGATTACGTATTTTTTTATATGTTCTGATGTACTAGCAAAAACAACGTGGTTCCATTTAAAAATCCGTAGGTTTGTGTTAAAAAACATACTTCCGTGCATTTTTGTATGGTTTTTATTAAACAATTACACTAGCCCCTCGCCTCACGTTCGGTCTGTGGAATCGGTTCGTCAGTATTTGATGTGGTTTACGAAATATATCCAGCGGTAACGTTAGGTGACTCACCCTGTATATGTGTTTCAAAGCAAAAACCATACACCAGATGCATCTTCGTACCTGGTTTAGGTACTAGAGAAACTGCATGCTTCACATAATCAAATAATGCTACATGGGCATGTCTTCCATTTATTAATATTATATGTGAGTTTTTATTTTTGTGTGTGAATATTATAATTCTCACACCCAATAACACTCGATGGATTTTATATTCATTGGATCGTGCGGTGAGACCTCATATGGAATTTTTCGGGTGTCGGGCGCAAATAATTCTATTTGACCTTCACTTCTTCGAGGTAATGATGAGATGAAATGCTAAGAACAACACAAATGCACAGACCTCTAGTGAATTAAGTCTCTCACCCAATCGGGAATCGAACCAAGGACACCGCAATCTAGGGACAGCGATGCTAACTACTAGACCACGAGCTGTGGACGACTTTCATACAATTACGTCCTTTTTTTACACACACTTGAGATGAACAACGCTTGAAACTAGTAATATATATTAAATTAGAGTTTTAAAATACAGCCTGTGGCAGCTACGTCTTTCTTTCATGGTATCCAGTCCTTTATCAACATACCGTTTACCTTAGCTGTGTCCTTTTGTGCTTAGTGAGGATTTCATTGTACTACTGGCCATTACTTGTCTTTAACGTGCTTCTTTGGTACTACTCACCAAAGGTCGCACGTTATGTACATCGATGTATATACACTGACGGAAAATAACTTTTGAACGTATTATCCGAAAACTGCCTTGAGCAGCTAAATCGACAGCCAACGCGTAATGGAAATATTTTAGACCTGGTAGCCACGAACCTCATCGACGGTGTCAGTGTTGAGACAGGGATTAGTGATCATGATGTTGTCATTACGGCTATGGTTACGAAAGTTAAAAAGTCGGTCAAGAATGCTAGGAGAGTATTCTTACTAGAAAGAGCAGGTAAGAAGTTGATAGCTTCCCACTTAGTAAATGAATCGACTTCATTTACTTCCGGTACGATGGACGTGGATGAATTATGCGCAAATTTTTAACACATTGTAAATCAGGCATTGCACAAGTATGTGCCGAAAAAGTGGTTTAACAGCGCAATTCGGAGAATCCTCAGGAAGCAAAGGCAGTTGCACTCGCGGAACAAGAAAGATCGGGAGAATGAGGACAGGCAAAAGTTAGTAGAGATTCGTGTTGCTGTAGAAAGAGCGATGCGCGAAGCATTCAGCCACTACCACCGTCATACCTTAGCAAAAGATCTTGCTGAAAACCCAAGGAAATTCTGGTCTTACGTAAAATCGGTAAGCGGGTCGAAGGCTTCCATCCAGTCGCTCACTGATCAGTCTGGACTGGCAACGGAAGACAGCAAAACGAAAGCTGCAATTTTAAATTTAGCGTTTAAGAAATCTTTCACGCAGGAGGATCGTACAAACATACCGCCGTTTGAGTCTCGTACTGATTCCCGTATTTTAGACATAGTGATAGACATCCCTGAGGTGGTGAAGCAGCTGAATGGGTTGAAAATAAATAAATCGCCAGGTCCTGATGGGATTCCAATTCGGTTTAACAGAGAATACTCTACTGCATTGGCTCCTTACTTAGCTTGCATTTATCGCGAATCTCTTGCCCAACGTAAAGTCCCAAAGGACTGGAAAAAAGCGCAGGTGCCACCTGTATACAAGAAGGGTAGAAGGACGGATCCTCAAAATTACAGACCAATATCCTTAACATCGGTTTGTTGCAGGATTCTCGAACATATTCTCAGTTCGAATATAATGAATTTCCTTGAGACAGAGAAGTTGCTGTCCACGCATCAGCACGGCTTTAGAAAGCATCGCTCCTGCTAAAAGCAATTCGCCCTTTTTTCACATGATATCTTGCGAACCATGGATGAAGGGTATCAGACGGATGCCATATTCCTTGACTTCCGGAAAGCGTTTGACTCGGTGCCCCACTGCAGACTCCTAACTAAGGTACGAGCATATGAGATTGGTTCCCAAGTATGTGACTGGCTCGAAGACTTCCTAAGTAATAGAACCGAGTACGTTGTCCTCGATGGTGAGTGTTCATCGGAGATGAGGGTATCATCTGGAGTGCCCCAGGGAAGTATGGTAGATCCGCTGTTGGCAGCAAACTCTAAATATAGATAAATGTGAATTAATGCAGATGAATAGGAAAAAGTGTGGTGTCACCGCCAGACACCACACTTGCTAGGTGGTAGTTTTAAATCGGTCGCGGTCCATTAATACATGTCGGACCCGCGTGTCGCCACTTTCAGTGATTGCAGACCGAGCGCCACCACACGGCAGGTCTAGAGAGACGTACTAGACTCGCCCCAGTTGTACGGACGACTTCGTTAGCGATGCACATTGACGAAGCCTCGCTCATTTGCAGAGCAGATAGAATAGCCTTCAGCTAAGTCAATGGCTACGACCTAGCAAGGCGCCATTAGTAACATTGCATGTATCTACAGAGTCTCCCTTGTATCGTCAAGAACGATGTATACAAATGATGGATTAAAGTTAAGTATTCCAGAAGCTACGTACTTTTCTTTATAGCATTCATTACGTATCCTGTTTCAGACCTATCTCTAGCCTGCGTGACTTAACGCGTGCCTTTCGGCTTCCTCGCATTGTGTCTAGGCTGTCTCGCCTAGACACAACAAAAAGAATCCCCTAATGTTTGAATATTCCATTAGTAGTGTAGCGCTTGACACAGTGACGTCGATTAAATACTTGGGCGTAACATTGCAGAGCGATATGAAGTGCGACAAGCGCGAAATGGCAGTTGTGGGGAAGACGGATAGTCGTCTTCGGTTCATTGGTAGAATTTTGGGAAGATGTGGTTCATCTCTAAAGGAGACCGCTTATAAAACACTAATACGACCTATTCTTGAGTATTGCTTGAGCGATTGGGATCCCTATCAGGTCGGATTGAGGGAGGACATAGAAGCAATTCAGAGGTGGGCTGCTAGATTTGTTACTGGTAGGTTCTATCATCACGCTAGTGTTACGGAAATGCTTCAGGAACTCGGGTGGGAGTCTCTAGAGGAAAGGAGGCGTTCTTTTCGTGAATCGCTACTGAGGAAATTTAGAGAACCAGCATTTGAGGCTGACTGCAGTACAATTTTACTGCCGCCAACTTACATTTCGCGGAAAGACCACAAAGATAAAATAAGAGAGATTAGGGCTCGTACAGAGGCATATCGGCAGTCATTTCTCCCTCGTTCTGTAGGACTGGAACAGGGAGAGAAGATGCTAGTTGTGGTACGAGGTACCCTCCGCCACGCACCATATGGTGGATTGCGGAGTATGTATGTAGATGTAGATGTAGATGTAAATCGCAGCTCCAAGAAGGAGTTGTGGGAGATAAGAGGAAGTTAGTAGGAGTGATTCTATATCTGGAAGAGTGACTTCTATTCACACCTCGCTCCAGTGGGAGTGGCAGAATGAGCATACAGATCAAGGTCGCTTCAAACACACTCTGTAACAGTCATGAACTGTAGTTCCTTTTGAGACTGGATGTCGTGACTTCTTGTTAGTCAAGAATGCGTTCAGGGTCACGAAGATGCCATTACCAACAACTCACTATGTTCCAACAAGGACTACGAGAAGGTGGATGTTCCTTCTGTGATACTACAGAAATGCATTGCAAGAATGTAGCCCTTGTACGTGACTGCTGGCAGCGGTGGTTGGTCATGAGAAGGTAGCGTCGCTAGAAGCCCAGGCTCCGGACGACCAAGTGCCACTAAAGAGAAGGAAGACCATCGTGTTAGGCGTATGGCTCTGGTGCACTGTACTGCAGCCGCAGCTGCAATTGCAGCAGCAGTTGGCACCACAGTGATACATCGAACCTTATAAATGGGTTACTTCAAGGACAGCTCTGAGGTAGACGCCCTGTAGCGTGCATTACTCTGACCTCAAGCCATCGCCAGCTGCGACTTCAGTGGTGCCAAGCGAGGACTCAACAGAGGTACGGTGGAGGTTGCTGCGTTTTCTGATGAAAGCTGGTTCTGCCTCGTTGCCAGAGATGGCCGTGTCTTGTTTAGGAGGACAGTGGAGAGCCGACAACCTACTTGTCTGCGTGCTAGACACACTGGACCTACACGTGTGGCCATGGTCTGCGGTGCGACTTCGTATTCCAGCAGGAGCACTCTCGTGGTTATCTCACGCACTCTGACTCCAAATTTTAATTTTAGTTTCTGTTATCAACATATATTTTAAAGGTCACCTTACAGTGTCACACGCATATTGCTACTTTACAATTTTTTGTTTACATTTCGATCTCCTAGATAATTTAATAGATTTCCAATATAGTTAATACCTTTTTCGTCTACTAACCCATTAACTGCATTTTATGCATAAGGGATACAGCTGCTGAACTCCATGTACGGTGAATCGACCTGTTGTGCTACCATCACGAACAGCATTCCAGAGGGATGTTTCCAAACAGGGCAATGCTCTCTTACACACCGCCGCTATAACAAAACTTGCTTTACAGAGTACGGAAAAGTTGTCTTGGCCTTCCCGGTCAACAGATCTGTCTCCAATCGAGCACATATACAGCACCATCGGAATGACAATACCAGCGGCGTCCACATTCAGCAATAACAGTCTTTGAATTGAGTGATCAAGTGCAACCTGCATGGATCTCCATCCCACAATCTTTCATCCGGCATGTGTACAATGCAATGAATGTACGTTAACGTAATTGCATTCTACATACTGGCAGCTATAACGGCTGCTAACATACCGGCATTTAACATTTACAATGCCTTATTATGTGCTTACAGTAGGCTGTGAACTTGCAGTGGTAGCCACTTAAATATGTTACCTAGACAAGTGCATTCCCGAAACTTCATCATAACATTTTAATCAGTTATTGGTGGTGGTTTGCATTCTTCTCCCTTATTAAGGGTCTATTAAGTATTTTTCCGCTTTACATACATAACTAGCTTTTTATCTAGTAATAATCGTCCAGATGTGTAGTTGCAATGTAGTTTTTACTCAAAGTTTGTGACACTTAACTAGTTTGGGTAACTGAATTGCCTGTACCCAATTCTGCAAAACAGTGTCATAGGGAGAGTGATGCTTCATTGTGGTCATCATGCACTATGAAGTATGAAGACATATAGTACAACTCTGCAAAACTCATGCACCAACACTAGTGAAAAGCGAAGCTTTGGCAACGTGAGCAGAAAAGATGACTGGACGAGAGACGCAGACCAATTGGAGTAGATATAGCTCACGATAATCTGTTGCGGTTTGTGGGTTAAGGCACTTGCGCTATCGGTCCCATCTCTCATAACTCTGTCAGTGTGTTCAGATGTTCTCAGACAGCATCTACGTCGGCACGTGGTTCCGAACAACCACCCTCTAACTTCGAGATGAATACCGTTCGAACTATACAGTGATACATCCAGTTATCTACTCTAGACTTAGGTCCCAGAGGCTACACGATCTGCCTTAACAGAAGATTGAATGCAGACTACCTGGGGTCACCACTCCTCAACGCCCACATCTCTCTGGTGAAATGTGTGTTCTTGCCCAGACCGGTGACTGCGTGGCTACCCTATTGCTGCACCCCGATCCTTGTGCACTATCTTGTCGCCCAGGATGGGCAACTGTGTTGGACGTCAATCATGTCTGGAGCTACAGTTTGAGTATCGTCCCTTCCTGTGCTCTATTCCACAGCCCGAAGCAGGTAGGCAGCTTGGACGTGGTTGCCATCCATCGGGCACTGCGTGAGGCTATTGTCAGCTACTGCCGTCCGGGTCCAACGGGATCTATGTGTCCTGCAATTAACTGGTGACGTCACACTAGTCGTCTTGTCCGCCACACTTTACGAACGCTCAGCTCCTGCAAGGTTCACGGGAAATGAATATCTAATTGAGAAGCTATCCCCTAAAAGTCTTTAATTTCTAGTGTGCTATAGAGAGCTTACAAGTATTTAAAGGAGCAGTCAAGCATTATTAAACTCGTGTGAAATGGTTACTCACGCCCCGCCAGAGACGGATACTGGCACTCGGAAGACTTGCTGTTTCAGGTGCTGTGACGTAAGCGCCACGGCCTGTCTTTCACGAGGTCCTTGCTGCCACCTTTCTGACATCGGACGATGATGTTGCCCCTGCACTCTGTTGTCAAGGCTGAGATTCTGCAGGTAACTACGTCATCGTGGAGCCAATGGCGTCAATCTCACCGGCCAACAAATTAACATTAATAAAAGTCTAATACATCATGGACTACCAACCCTCGTCCAGACGAAGTAAGACCATTTCCAAGTTGTTTCATTCGTCACTTTTCCGATCACCTCCCTTCTCGAACAGTACGTACTGACGTGTTATGGAGGTACGGTAGCTGGGTTCATGGACGTGTGCATCATCAACATCACATTCGTAATAAGATGCTTGAAGTATACATCAAATGCTACCCTTGCATTCCGAGCAGTCACGCGAGATGGACGATCCCTTTCCTCTCCTTTTTGTTAATGATGCCCGAATGACTGTGGCTGATCGAGCTGTCCACATCCCTTTGATAATGTCTACCTATGTCCTGAGTGGCAACGTCTAAATTCAGGATATAGTGAATAAACATGTGCAGTCTTTTAGATCGAAGAGGGCGAGGAGCGGCCATTGGTTGAGGGCACACTCTTGCCCTTGGGTTGGGAATGTGTCCCTAAAGACGGAAAAATCAACGCTGCACAATGCCATTAAAAACACACAATGTCTATCAAGATGACATGTGGCCGGTAACTAAAAAAATGTCATGCTAATCTATCTATTGGCAAAAGATTCCAAACTAGACCCTCATTTGGCTCTCCAGGAGGAAACTGCCAAGTGGGAGGTGACTATGAGATAAAGATTGAACAACATGCGAAAGGGTAACGTTCTATGAGTTGGAGAGTGGAATGTCAGAGGTCTGGAGTCTGGAGCGTGAGGGAAGCTATATAATCTGAAAGATATTTCGGTTCAATCTATAAATATTTCGGTTCAATCTATAGATAATTCGGGTCAGTGGACTGATGTGGAAGGGAAGCTAGGATTTCTTGTCAGATTAGTAAAGGCTAAAACCAACAGCAGCAGAAAATGGTATAATTGGAGGATTCATTTTGCACAGGAAGATAGGAAAGAGAATGAGTCACTGTGAATCGTTCAGTGATGGGGTTGTTCCCATCAGAATCTATAGCAAACCAACATCGACAAGAATAGTTCTAGTAGCCTATACATGCTGATGTCACTAGCTGAAGATGAATAGAGCGTGGACATAAGTATATTAATGAATAATACATTAAGTAAAGGAAGATGAAAAGCTAATAGTAATGGGGGATAGGAATACTGTTGTAGCAGAGGTAGTAGAAGAAAGGATGACGATGGAATATGGGCTTCTTAGTATGAATAAGAGAGGAGACTAATTGATTACAGCAATAAATTTCAGCTAGTAATAGCGAATACTCCGTTCAGGAATCACTAGAGGAGGAGGTATACTTGAAAAAGGCCGGGGGACACAGGAAGAGTCCATTTAGATAACATCAAGGTGAGGACGAGACTCTGGAATTTGATATTGAGATGTTTGGCGTACCCATCATCAGATACGGACACAGATCAAAATTTAGTAGTGGTGAAGAGTAGACTGAAGTTTAAGAGGATTGTCATTTAGAATTTGTTAGCAAAGAAGTGGGATATGGGTATACTAAGCAATGAAGAGATATGCTTGAAGTTCTCTCAGGGCGTAGGAAGTGTGGTAATGAGTAGTTCTCATGGTATTGGGACGATATTCGTGGTTAGGGTGTGATACACTCATTGTGCTTACGAAGACGCTAAATGCGAAATGACGCGAACACCTCTTACAGCACCGTGTTGTGGGTACAGTACAAGAATATTTCTGAGACTATGATTGTTTGTGCCAACATGACAGTGCACACTGTCTTAAAGAAGTATTTGTGAGACACTTGTCTGTGGCCGGTAACATTCCTGAAACGGATGACATATCCAGAGTCTCTATCTGATCCAAATGGAATACCTCTGGAAAGAGTTACAACGTCGACATATGTCTAGACAACTGCGTCCAACATCACTAACTTCTCTAGTTTCGGCTCTTAACGAAAGATAAGCTGCCGTTCCCCCATAGGACTCTAGACACCTAACAGAAAATGTCCCCGGCAAAGTTCAATAAAACGTAAAGGCGAAGAGTGGAGGCACCCCACATTAATGTCCTTAATGTCCACTAATAATCGTCTGGATACTTTTGATTAGGTGATATATGTGAATTTATGTGTACAGGGTGAGCCGGCAAAGCTCTTCACCTCAAATATTCGGAGCTGTTAAAGATATAGTAATTATATTGTCTTCCAAATAGATCGTGAAACAGTTCTCACTAACTACATTAACTGTACAGCAGGGAAGGTGAACGGTCGACCTCTGTTTATATGGAGAATTTTGGGAAAGTGAGGTTTACCTTTAAAAGGGAACATATATAGGACAGCATGCGACCAATTGTTGAATACTATTCGAGCCTTTGGGATCTGCACCAGGTGTGATTAAAGGAAGACATCGAAATAGCTTACAGGCGAGCTGCTAGATTTGTTGCCAGGAGGTTTTAACAACAGGTACGTATTAGGAAGTAGCTTCAGCAAATCAAATGGGAATCACTGGAGGAATGGCAATGTTCCTTTTGAGGAGCACTACTGAAAATTTTTTAATAAAGGTCATTTCAGGCTGACTGCAGAACAATTCTTCTGTTGCAGTCATACATTTAGCGTAAGGACCATGAAGAGTAGATTAGAGGGATTGGGTTTCGTACGGTGGGATATAGAGAGTCGTTTTCCCCTCTCACTGTATGCGAGTGCTACAGAAGAAGAAATAAGTAGTAAAGGTTACCCTCCACCATGCACAATACGATGGCTTAGGATTAGGCCTACGTATGTAAATATAGATATTGGAGTCGATTTAGCTTCCTCGAATGGAATGCAGTAATCTCTGCTCGTCCGGTAGTTTTAAAAGAGTCGAATTCAAAGCCGTCTCACTCTTGAAAATTTGGTTGTTAGTTTCGAAGTGCTTACAGCTTCTTAAAGATTCATCTGTTTCCAAAATGAAACACTTTATTGACTGATGATGAGGTTCATGATATCACGGTCAAGTAAGGTAACATGCCATCTTGGATAAGGAGGAAGCAGCTTTGTGCTACAGATAGCAGTATAAAAGATGCATAAAAAATATAGCTTTCATGCCGTCTGGCTAGTCTGAAGAAACTAATGTTTTTCACAATACTCGAGAAAGTAAGTGTGCTACATCTATACAGGCATGCAGAATAAACGCTAATAGAACATTTGACTAGTAAACAGAATTGTATCCTGGTAGGTGACGTCCTACAAGAAAGGAAATACAGCAATTGTGTAAAAAATTATTATTGGGAGAGCAGTAGAATACCACTCAGAGGGTAAAGAACAAGACTGCAACGAGCGGAGGTACCGAAATAGGTGTTTTGGTGTCTGTTGCTTATTACACAAATATTAGCCCCAGAGAAATTGCGACTGCTTTGAAACGTCACGTATTACTTCTCGGTTTCCTCCAGTTTCACTTTATTTAATTAATGACGTGTTTAGCATGAGAATATATTTTTATTTACAAGAAAAAGAAGCTATCCACTGAAAGACAATATTAATTCCATTAACAGAGATTCTACTTAAAGCACCGATACTTTGAAAAAAAGTACTTTGTGAATATAAAACCATTGAAAAATCTGAAATTTAACCTTCCCTTGTCATCTTCCCGTTACATCGCCTCTCGTTCTTAGGAGCTCAAGCTGAGCAGTTGTAAGTTTTGTAGCTGTCACACACTTGGCTGACAAAATTAAGTCTAACTGTTGGGTCGACTCCATATTAATTCAAGTCACCACTTTGTCTCTCAAACATTTATTCAATTAACATTGTAATATAGATATGTTTCAGGAAAAAAGTAGGCGAGGTTGACGACGGAGTTTTCAGACACGAACGATCAGACACTGTTGGCATTCTTTCATTAAACGCCTTTGAGTTAAGGGCCAAAACTCCTTCAGGTATTTAAGACAATCATTTACTTTTGCTTGAGAGTGTTTTATCAATACGTATGTTGCGAAACCATGTACTCGCTTATTGCGAGCCTCTACAGGATGGAAAAGTGGCGCATCGTCAAACGCCTGGCGAAGCTGCTTGTGTAGAAGACGAATTTATTAAGCTCTCCAGCCTTCCTATTACGCTGCCGTGAAGAGAAGACGATTCTACGTTTTGCCTTCCTGAGCCACCATAGCAGCACCGCTGCTGCCAGGAGAATATTTCGTCTCGTCAGTCGGATACAAAGGGCCGCGAACTAAACGCTGTCCACGTGCGGCTGACGGAGACGCCCTTAGGTCTGGATTGGGAATGAAGTGATCCATCCACCGTAGCGCAACAAATGAGATCAGAAGCGTTGAACTGTGTATGGTGGGGCACGATTATTGGAGGCTACACACAGTAACGCACTAATGCGTAGCGTCTTTAAACATGAGAACGTTCTGGGTAATTTTCTATATCCCAGCCGTGACACGAAAGGCCGGAAAAGGATGATTTGATCGCCCGGCTGCTCCGGCGTTAACCGGAGCCTAGTGCGCATCGTGCAGTAGTGTGTCGGTAGCGGCGGCCTCACGGGCTTCTGTCTGATTCTTGATCGTCTACACTTGACGTCACCGATGTCTGTAGCAGTTCGTACAAATGCTGTCTGAGTGGTGGGCATATGTGCACATAGATCACAAATGACTACGTATACCGTAAAGTACGATAAAGCAAATAAATGAGGTCAACGAGTCACATAGTTTGAAGTATAGATTGACAGTGGAACTGGAGAATTTGATTAGTTAATGAGTGAAGAGGGATGACTTCCTATACGAACTTCAATAACATTTATGTCAATTATCACAAAGAGAAGATAATCTTGCAAAATGAAAACACTCGGCGATAGAAATCGAATGAGCTGCTCAAATGTTCATTCATGCTCTTAATTAGCCAATAAGAAGTGTCTGAATGCATAAGTAGACTTATAACTAACGTTAATAACGATATGCTCTTGTTATTTCTTTTTGGTTACTTTTCTGACATAATTATGCAGTGCTAGTGTATGTCTTGATTTAAACTAATGTTTCCCGTTTTAGAAATCCCTTCAGTTTTTCAGGGTACCTTTCTTTCAAGGCTCTGGCACAAAAAACTGCGGGAGTGTTACCGCAGGTTCGAATCCTGCCTCGGGCATGGATGTGTGTGATGTCTTTGGGTTAGTTAGGTTCAATTAGTTCTAAGTTCTAGGAGACTGATGATCTCAGATGTTAAGTCCCATAGTGCTTAGAGCCATTTGCACCAGTGTTACCGCAGTTAGCTGGCGAATCATCACAAAATGCCACGTATTTTGCGTTCCAATTGTTATGTCGGTCTAACTACGTGTTGCTAACTGTAGTTAATATCAGTCTTAGATTGAACTTTATTCTGCTATTCCGCTTTCGTGAATGCACTCTCAGACGAGAGACCCATCCTGCCCTCCCTCCCATTAGCCTGACGCGATAATTTCTCGCAAGAAAGCAATCAGTTTCGTATTCAGAACAGGTAAATACCGAGTTCTACATGTTGTAAGTTGTCGCAAACTAGTAATTGGGCTTCCTAGAGTGGAAAACCGTTGAATACGTTTCATTTGTAACTGCGATACTAGCAGCAGAAATTATTACATTTCCATTTCAGAAAACAAAATTGATGCCTGTACCTAGTATAGCTATCAAAAGAGGCTATGTACATCATTTAGAGAGAACGTTTTCGTAATTCATTTGAATGAAAAGAGAATTACAATATTTTAAAAGTTCAGAAGCTGAGGTGAATGGCTTGGCTAGATAATTCGAAATTCATATATATAGGGTGATTCAGCTGTCCCTACTACTATCGTTATATGCAATGTTACTCCTGGTCTTCATAAACCACGCGCGAGATTTTCATACTCTTTTACTCGCTATACGCAAACTATTATTCCTACAAAAAAAAGCAGGACGTTTTCGTAGTAAATTTAATTTACTTGGAATTTGTACTGGTATAAGTAAGCTGTTTAGGTTATTACGCTAGTAATGTCACGTAGCGCTCTGTATGAAAATCACTGGCTGCGCTGTGTGCAGTCTGTGGCTGGTTGGCGCTGTTGGAATATTCGCTATTGTAGTGTTGGGCAGTTGGATGTGAACAGCGCGTAGCGTTGCGCAGTTGGAGGTAACCGCCAGCAGTGGTGAGTGTGGGGAGAGAGATGGCAGAATTTTGAGAGCGGACGATCCGGACGTGTGTCCATCAGAAAGATTAAATTTGTAATATTGGATATCATGAACTGTATATACACTCCTGGAAATTGAAATAAGAACACCGTGGATTCATTGTCCCAGGAAGGGGAAACTTTATTGACACATTCCTGGGGTCAGATACATCACATGATCACACTGACAGAACCACAGGCACATAGACACAGGCAACAGAGCATACACAATGTCGGCACTAGTACAGTGTATATCCACCTTTCGCAGCAATGCAGGCTGCTATTCTCCCATGGAGACGATCGTAGAGATGCTGGATGTAGTCCTGTGGAACGGCTTGCCATGCCATTTCCACCTGGCGCCTCAGTTGGACCAGCGTTCGTGCTGGACGTGCAGACCGCGTGAGACGACGCTTCATCCAGTCCCAAACATGCTCAATGGGGGACAGATCCGGAGATCTTGCTGGCCAGGGTAGTTGACTTACACCTTCTAGAGCACGTTGGGTGGCACGGGATACATGCGGACGTGCATTGTCCTGTTGGAACAGCAAGTTCCCTTGCCGGTCTAGGAATGGTAGAACGATGGGTTCGATGACGGTTTGGATGTACCGTGCACTATTCAGTGTCCCCTCGACGATCACCAGTGGTGTACGGCCAGTGTAGGAGATCGCTCCCCACACCATGATGCCGGGTGTTGGCCCTGTGTGCCTCGGTCGTATGCAGTCCTGATTGTGGCGCTCGCCTGCACTGCGCCAAACACGCATACGACCATCATTGGCACCAACGCAGAAGCGACTCTCATCGCTGAAGACGACACGTCTCCATTCGTCCCTCCATTCACGCCTGTCGCGACACCACTGGAGGCAGGCTGCACGATGTTGGGGCGTGAGCGGAAGACGGCCTAACGGTGTGCGGGACCGTAGCCCAGCTTCATGGAGACGGTTTCGAATGGTCCTCGCCGATACCCCAGGAGCAACAGTGTCCCTAATTTGCTGGGAAGTGGCGGTGCGGTCCCCTACGGCACTGCGTAGGATCCTACGGTCTTGGCGTGCATCTGTACGTCGCTGCGGTCCGGTCCCAGGTCGACGGGCACGTGCACCTTCCGCCGACCACTGGCGACAAGATCGATGTACTGTGGAGACTTCACGCCCCACGTGTTGAGCAATTCGGCGGTACGTCCACCCGGCCTCCCGCATGCCCACTATACGCCCTCGCTCAAAGTCCGTCAACTGCACATACGGTTCACGTCCACGCTGTCGCGGCATGCTACCAGTGTTAAAGACTGCGATGGAGCTCCGTATGCCACGGCAAACTGGCTGACACTGACGGCGGCGGCGCACAAATGCTGCGCAGCTAGCGCCATTCGATGGCCAACACCGTGGTTCCTGGTGTGTCCGCTGTGCCGTGCGTGTGATCATTGCTTGTACAGCCCTCTCGCAGTGTCCGGAGCAAGTATGGTGGGTCTGACACACCGGTGTCAATGTGTTCTTTTTTCCATTTCCAGGAGTATATATATATATATATATATATGATGACTTTTGAACATTATTAAGGTAAGTATATTGTTTGCTCTCTATCAAAATCTTTCATTTGCTAACTATGCGTATAAGTATTTCATGCCTTCAGTAGCTAGAATCTTTTATTCAGCTGGCAGTATTGGTGCACGCTGTATTGCAGTAGTTTGAGTAACGAAGATTTTTGTGAGGTAAGTGATTCATGAAAGGTATAGGTTATTGTTAGTCAGGGTCATTCTTTTGTAGGGATTAATGAAAGTCTGATTGCGTTGAGCTATAAAATTATTGTGTGTCAGTTTAGTGATGATCAGAATAAGTAAAGAGAGAAATGTCTGAGTACGTTCAGTTTTGTTCATCTGTTTGAAAATCAAATAACGTAGAGGTTTTCCAGCACTGTCATTTATAAAAAATTTTCCAATGGGATGTTTCACTGGGACACTATTTTCGAGTTATTCCAAACATACAAAGGTGACTTTCAAACGCTTCTCCAACCCACAGTCTTCCCTTACAAGCCAAAATTTCTGTCTGTGTCACACTCTCCTACCACTGTACAAAAATTTCCGACTACACGAACTACTCCCATACTGTACTTCTTTAGGTCTATGTGATTGTGCTGTTATGCCACCAACATAGTGAACATTTCGACAACATTATTAGTTAAAACGAGCACGTGGGTTTAATGAATGAAAAACGACTTTCGTAAGCTTTGTGTTGATACTAATTACGTTGACAAATAGATTCTAACTTAACACTTACAATTGTTTCGTAGTAGGAGTTCTGACGAATACAACGATGTAAGTAGTTACTCAAAATTGTTAGTTAAATTTACTCAAATGTCAGTTTTACTGTTCATATGTGCTCGACTAAGCCGGTGGCATAATAAGGCCATTAAATTAAGACATGCAAAGGTCGATTGGAGGAAATAAATTTTGCAATCACAAATAGTTATACAGTAGTTAGGAGGGAGTACCACGAACAACATTCTAGAAATCCTGACAGGTGAGACTTAGTATGGGAGTCGCGATGTGTTCAAAATCACTTCTGTACGTTTTTGTTAAATAATACGACAAGTACGGCCTTTAGCGAAAACGAACCAGGTTACAAACTTGTACTGCACTACATATCGAAACTGTCCTGTACATTTCTTCTGTAGGAACAACAGTTTTCGCTAAACAAGTGACAGAATATTAAAACCTTGCGCTTGTTATCCGAAGACCAGCTATAACACTGAAAGTTGTATAAAACGACAGCTGAATCACCCTGTAAAGTAGTCGTGTGGGTGGCGAGTTAGAAGTTTTGTTACTGTTTCAGTATATCTGTTTGTTTTTAGTGGATGAAGTATGCGTTTGAGCCATTTTAAATAACGCTGCCACCTGCAAGATGCAGAAAATTATTTGTGGAGACAGACGGAAAGCAATTGAAAATGCTACCGTCCATAGTCTTCAGTCCACAAGTTCACGATCCAGCAGGCGGAACTGGAATAAAATGTTTTCTCTATTTATAATCAGAAAGATGGTTTAAATGGCTCTAAGCACTATGTGACTTAACATCTGAGGTCATCAGTCCCCTGGACTTAGAACTACACTCCTGGAAATGGAAAAAGAACACATTGACACCGGTGTGTCAGACCCACCATACTTGCTCCGGCCACTGCGAGAGGGCTGTAGAAGCAATGATCACACGCACGGCACAGCGGACACACCAGGAACCGCGGTGTTGGCCGTCGAATGGCGCTAGCTGCGCAGCATTTGTGCACCGCCGCCGTCAGTGTCAGCCAGTTTGCCGTGGCATACGGCGCTCCATCGCAGTCTTTAACACTGGTAGCATGCCGCGACAGCGTGGACGTGAACCGTATGTGCAGTTGACGGACTTTGAGCGAGGGCGTATAGTGGGCATGCGGGAGGCCGGGTGGACGTACCGCCGAATTGCTCAACACGTGGGGCGTGAGGTCTCCACAGTACATCGATCTTGTCGCCAGTGGTCGGCGGAAGGTGCACGTGCCCGTCGACCTGGGACCGGACCGCAGCGACGCACAGATGCACGCCAAGACCGTAGGATCCTACGCAGTGCCGTAGGGGACCGCACCGCCACTTCCCAGCAAATTAGGGACACTGTTGCTCCTGGGGTATCGGCGAGGACCATTCGCAACCGTCTCCATGAAGCTGGGCTACGGTCCCGCACACCGTTAGGCCGTCTTCCGCTCACGCCCCAACATCGTGCAGCCCGCATCCAGTGGTGCCGTGACAGGCGTGAATGGAGGGACGAATGGAGACGTGTCGTCTTCAGCGATGAGAGTCGCTTCTGCCTTGGTGCCAATGATGGTCGTATGCGTGTTTGGCGCCGTGCAGGTGAGCGCCACAATCAGGACTGCATACGACCGAGGCACACAGGGCCAACACCCGGCATCATGGTGTGGGGAGCGATCTCCTACACTGGCCGTACACCACTGGTGATCGTCGAGGGGACACTGAGTAGTGCACGGTACATCCAAACCGTCATCGAACCCATCGTTCTACCATTCCTAGACCGGCAAGGGAACTTGCTGTTCCAACAGGACAATGCACGTCCGCATGTATCACGTGCCACCCAACGTGCTCTAGAAGGTGTAAGTCAACTACCCTGGCCAGCAAGATCTCCAGATCTGTCCCCCATTGAGCATGTTTGGGACTGGATGAAGCGTCGTCTCACGCGTTCTGCACGTCCAGCACGAACGCTGGTCCAACTGAGGCGCCAGGTGGAAATGGCATGGCAAGCCGTTCCACAGGACTACATCCAGCATCTCTACGATCGTCTCCAGGAGTGAGTCGGTGTTGAGATGTTGTAGTAGGGAGTGCTTGTTCCATGTATTATGCAGTTTTGATGGGCTAGACAGCAGATGTTGTTCGAATGGAGATATTGTAATGATCAGAGTGCTTTTCGTCAATATATATGAAGGTAAAAAAAATTCCCTTTTTTTTATTATTTCAATGTCTTAAATAATGCGTCATTACAGGTTCAGTCAACAAAGCATCTGGCTTGTGTTCTTGTATTAGAGTGTAATTCTGGTTTCCTTACGCAATTATAGTATTTCTATTTTTCTTAATTACTTCAGTATAAATGGTATTTAAAATTTCTTGTCTTATTGAAGAAGAACCGTGCCAGATGTGTACGTTGAATCACACTTCCACACACAGAACAGTTACACTTGTGCTTTGGTTTCGTACGTTTTATAGTTGCTGGGGACTTAATTAATTAATTGTGTTAACGGAAATTTTTTTCCATTCTTTGTTGTTATTCTATGCAGTCACATTGCGTACAAAAACTAGTCAGGGCCAACCGTTTACGAGACCTCGTAATCGGACATACAGCGACTAAAATTAAAAAAGTATTTGCATTTCTATTTAAATAATTAAGCCCCCATGCACGTGGCGACCGCTGCTTCGGATCGTCCCTTGGAATTCTTCTGATTGTAAAAATAGTAGACAGTAGTATTGTTGTAGTAATTTGTAGTTTAGTAATTGTAGTCTATATTGCATGTGTAGATTTGGTAATTGTCATTCTTCTAATGGTATTTTTTTTTTGCAGAATTTAATTTTGTTGTCTTGTCTACGGGTTTGACAATTTAGTGCAATTATTTCAATTGTTCGTTAATCGTGTTTGAGGGAAGCATTTCGTGTGAATGATATTGTTGGTGATAAAGTGTCATTGTGTGTAATTTTCGTATAGTGAAGAGTTTTGTATGTTTTGTAAATGATTACGCGATCGATCAAAAAGGCAAAAATGATGAATAGTGAGAATAACGAAATTTTTGACATGGCGAACTCGCCAACACAGGAGAACAAGATGATGAATAATGAAGTGGAAAACAATTTAATAAGTCGGGAAAATAGTCCGAAAACAGTTCGAAATTTTTCACAACCAAAAATTTTCAGAATACGAGATTAACGACAAAAGATATGGAGCAGTTAATGAGTGCAATTTTAAATTTGGGATCACAGTTGGAATCTGAATTAAAAACAGAGATAGGAAGAATTAACACGAATATAGAAACTTTGACAATACAGTTAGACTCACAAATAGGAACAATTAAAACCGAGATGGAAACAATGGAAACACAGTTAGGCTCACGAACAGGGACATGTTTCAAAAACATGAAAGACGAATCAACGAGAGAAATTAGAGAAGAAGTACTACCGATTTTGAATGCTCACAATAATACCTTAATTTCAACAGAAATTAGACAAGAGGAACAGGACAGAGAACAGGAAGAAAGAGATCGCGTGATAGTACAAAAATTTTCAGAGTTAAATTTACAACGTGCACACGATAAGGAAGAAATATTTGAAAGAATCGAGGAATCAGTACCAAATGACAGGACAAATAACTTAACGCAACAGTATGAACAGTTAACTACTAAATGTGACAATACCAAAACCCGAGTCGCGACACTTACGGAAGACGTAAATAAACAGAAAGAAAAAATAGGTTACTCATCGGAAAGAGTTGAGGAGATTTCAGATAAACTGACAAGTCTTAGTTTAAATGGGGACAGAGGTTCAGATGATACAGATCCATTGCCATGTGCAGAAACCGAAGAGTACCAGAACATAAATAAGCATGTTGAAAAACAGTGAAAATTTAATGAACGCGTTAAAAGGGAATTTGAGGCATTACGAAAGCAAGTCAAACAAATTGAAGGCGAAATCGTAGGAAAAGACAACAGAAGAAATTTAGAATCACAGATAGCAGAGGGCTTTTAAGAAAATAATTTGTTTCATTTACGGGATGCAACAAGAGAGCGCCAGGCGCGTGAACTTGACAATAATCGACATTCGGACTGGAACAGTCGCGGTAGGTCTTTGTCGCCACGAGGCGCAAACTTTGATTATAAACACTTCTTGACTGTTCGGAAATTTAAGATCTTTCGCAATTCTAAGAATGACATACATCCACGTTCATGGATAGATCAGTTTACGTACGCACTTCCGCCAAAGTTGCCACTAAGTCACAAACTGGAATTTATGTGCGGCTATTAAAGTCCTCAGGGGATTCACTACACTAAGTGAATATGTGCCGTAGCGTGAATAGGGCCCCGAGCTGTAGTGGTGCTATTTCCGTTTTAGTTTTCTGCACCGCTGCCTACTCTTTTACTATTCTTTGCATCTTTCAAAAAAAAAAAAAAAAACTCTTCGACTATCACTCTATCTATAGAGTCATTAAAGAATAACCGGATATGACTATTTTACCCAAAAGTGTTTTCGGAAATTACCGTTTGGACTTACTGTACCTTCAGCAGCATTCATTCGTAGTTTAAACGAAATTTTACCTGTTTATCTTCGTGACAATATTACTGCATATGTTGACGACATTCTTATTGCTAAACGTTCTTGGAGTGAAAACAACAAAATTTTGGATTCATTATTACGTATTTTTGCAAGAGTTGGCATTACAGTGAACTTGGACAAATCTGAATTTGGTCGTTCTCAGGGGAAATTTCTCGGTCACCTTATTTCTACAGAAGGTATTCTTCCTGATCCAGAGAAACTAGACGCTATTCGTAATTATGCTGTTCCTATCACAAAACGTGATGTTCGTAGTTTCCTTGGTGTCTGTAATTTTCTTAGACGGTTTGTTAGATTGGACAATTTGGCCACACCTCGTTTATGTGAACTATCTGGAAAGAATTCTAATTGGTGTTGGGATGAGGAAGATCAGTCAGAATTTGAACAACTTCGTGATGCTTTAGTTGCTGCTCCTCTTCTTTCACATCCGAATTTATCTAAAGAATTTTGTCTGGCGACGGACTCATCATACAAAGGCCTAGGTGCACATTTATTTCAAGAGATAGAAGAAAACGGCGTTGTAGTACAGAAAACTATTGCATTTGGAAGTCGTGTTCTCTCTAAATCAGAAAAGAATTATTCGATTACGGAACTTGAAGCTTTGGCTGTTGTTTGGGCTTTCACAAAATTTTGCATATTTTTGTATGGCAGACATACTAAGGTTTACACCGATCATCGAGCTCTGGAAATTCTTATGTCAACATAATTAACTCATGGAAGATTGTTACGATGGGCGTTGTATCTACAGGAATTTGATTTTAGTATTGTTTACATACAGGGTTCTTCAAATATTATTGCTGATGCTTTATCACGTGCACCTATGGGTTTGAAACTAAGTGCTGAGGAGGACTGCAAAGAAAACAATTATTGTTTGATGTATATTCAAGGTGTTGTGTTTGAGAATTTTATTTCGTCTTCGCTCCAGGACATCGCTAAGGAGCAAAATAAGGATCCAATCTGGAAAGACATTAAGGAGAAGTGGAGGAGAAACGAAAGCGTAGAGATTAGACAGTATTATTTAGTTCGTAATGACATTCTTTTTAAACGAAAATGGGTCGACAACTCTGTTTGGTTAGTTTGTATTCCTGATGAGTGGGTCAATAAATTGATTTGGTACACACATTTCAGTTATGCACACTTTGGTCCCAGAAAATGCTTTCATAAATTACGAGAAAATTGCTACTTCAGTAATATGGAAAAACGTATTCGATCTGTTCTTGCCAAATGCAAATTATGTCAAAAGGCTAAGCCGCCAACTATTTCTCACAGAGCACCGTTGTTTCCTATTATTCCAGCGAAATTAAAGGACATGACTGCAGTCGATTTGTTCGGTCCAGTGGTTCATTCTACTAATGGTTTTGCGTACATTTTCGTAGCAGTGGAACTGATATCAAAATATGTGTGTTTTACACCTTTACGCAAAGCAACAGCTCGTTCAGTATCTAATGCTTTCATCAAACATTTTCTTAAAGAAGTGGGTCACGTTGAGAGAGTTATATCAGATAATGGATCACAGTTTCGTTCTAAAATTTGGCTTCGTACTCTACGGCGTCGTAAAATTAAACCAATTCTCATTTCACTTTTTCACCCTCAATCTAACGCTTCAGAGAGATGGGTGAAGGAAATCAATAAATTGTGTCGACTTTATTGTCATCAGAATCACAGAACGTGGGATCAGTATCTTCATATTTTTCAAAACATTCTGAATGAACTTCCTAATGACTCAACTTCTTTACCACCTATACTGATATTAAAAAACAAAGCACCGACAAATCGCATTTCTGAAATCGTTCCTTTTCCGCCTTCACGGAAACTGCGGCATTCTGAAGTTGTCAACCTGGCTCTGCAAAATATTGCATCTGCGGCTCCTAGAAGAGAGAAATCAGCTAAACGTCCTGGTCGTTTAAAAACTTTTTCAGTTGGTCAAAAGGTGTTAATTAAGTCTCATTGTTTGTCTCATAAAGGAAAAGGCTTGTGTCGTAAATTTTATCTGCTTTATAACGGTCCATATAGAATTCGCAAAATTATTCATGATAACACTGTCGAAGTAGAAACTCTTAAATCTCGACGCTCCAAGGGAATACATCATATATCGAACGTTAAAATTTTTGTGGAATGACATACTTTAGAGAAACTAACAGCTACATGTAAACATGCAGAGAATACAAGGATACCGCGCTGTGTTTTGGCGGCGACACATACTCGAAGCAACAGTCAAGTCTGCGCGCCGCACAAGGCAGTCGTTGACCGCAAACAATTGCTTCCTACGTCACGCGCCTACAGCTGATCGAGCGCTCAGTGCGAATGCACTGACAGCCGTAAACAAATACACAGTCTAATACCTACGATTAAATTCAGTATAAAGCTATAGTGACTTAATGAATTATGTTATTAACGTTCAGTATATTTCAGGATACAGTTGTATAAAATATTTAAGAACTTCAGGTAAATTCTGTGCGTGTCCGACGTTAAGACGACTTGCTATGGAGAAAATTTCAGGAAGAATGTTATTTCGAAGAAAAAAGTAATAAACTAAAAAGGGTAACTATTAATTGAGTTTGTTTTTCAGGTAACATAATTCCACTTAGGTGCGTACTTTAGACGTTATTTGCTGCTCGCGATTACGTGATTTATACTTTGTGTTTACTGATTTTGACAATGATTGATTAATGAATAGGGTTGTTATTTGTATATATTATGCATCGCTTGGCTGCTATGCTTTTTCACTGATGTCACATTTTTTTCATTATGTGCCTGCTGTGCTTATTTATTTAAATTATAATTGTCACCTGATTAATTGTGCTGACTATGGTTATGTATGTAAGTTATACTTTGTGATTTATCTGCTTGCGCCTTCATGTTTACTTATTAAGATTACATATGAACATTTATTTGCTTATGCTGATATGATGCTAATGACCTGTTTATTGTGTAAGATATATATTTGCTGCTTTGCGTATTTACACATTTCTGTTTTGTTGTCATAAATATACTCTAATTTGGTGTATAGAGATGTTGATATAAGGTGTACGAACATGGAGTTTAGGCCACAGTATGGTGTTAATCATAGATTGTTCGCTTGACAGAGACTCGTTGTAGGAATTGTGCTGCATCCACTTGTTGACATTCTGTTCTCCACTAGTATATTTACTCGCTATTGCATGTTTTGATTACGCTCAGTGCCTTATATTTTAAGATAAGAAAATGAACTGCTATAATTCGACGAACGACATTAGTACAAGAAACTTCATAGAAGTCACATGAGCTGGAGGTTTTATGGAAGCTGTATAAATTTATGCTAGTAGGAAGGAAGCTAACCACATGACATACCAACACTAGGGTTAGACCATTGACACTTATTACGCTGCATTCTTCGTGAGCAATTGAAATAGTAAGTGACACTTGACACAAGAAATACTCCACATGTTTGCTTATATTTTGTCATGATTCTTGAAGTGGTGTACACACTGAAATATTTTGATCATTCACACTCCGTACTCGTACTTAGTTACTGAAAGTTATTCAAACTAAAGGCTGTTAGATGTCATGTATGCATTTCTTTTGTTTAATGGTGGACAAGGTAACCAAAATGTATTTTATAATTCATAATGAGTAGAAGATTTGGGTCAGATGGATTACACAGAGGTTGTGTGTTGACAGTGTGTCTTCGTATTGTATGGGATGATGAAGTTTCCATTAGGATTTTATCTGTACTTGTTCGAGGAGACTGACTATAGGAAAGAGTTCTTATGGAAGTAAAATGATATTGGAGCTAAGGTTTATATGTATCGATGTATTGAAGAGGTATTATTGAGGTATTGAGATTATGTGAAGTTGATGATTATTGGAGTTTTGGTGGACAAGAGGTAAGGTAAATGATATTGATGATAAGGTTTATATGTATCGACGTAAGAGGTATTATTGAAGTATTGAGATTATGTGATGCTGATGATTATTGGAGTTTTGGTGGATAAGAGGGAAAGTAAGTGAGGAGCATATTTTTTTTTGTTGGTTTATATGGAACAAGGAAGATGAAGATGGCCGACTAGAACACTCAAGCATAAGGAAGATTGTCTACACACACACCTTTTTATATCACTAAGCAGTATATACTTTTTTTGAGAGAGGAAGCATTTGCATATCTTGGCACACTGACAGTTGTTCAGCAACCGTACATTTGATTTGGCTTGGCAAACATTGGTCTTGACATGATGACTATGACATTGACTAACTATTATTGACTGTTATACATTGCTGCCACTACTACTTGATACACATGATGAATATCAAATTTTGACAGAATTGGATTTACACAGTTAACACTATTCAATTACACAGTAGCACTAATGTGGACGAAAGATGAGTGAGTGTGTTTTGTGTGCTTTCCCTTCCTAATCCCAGATAATTGGTACCGACCTATCTCCTAAATATTATTTTACTTGTTTGTTGTGGCTTGCACTGACACCCATAAATATTATAGGTTTACTGTTATTTGTGTATTGTAATAGTTAATATGAGAATTATCTGATATCATTTGCGTGTTTACTATAATTTGTATGTTTAGTGTAAGAGCATTGATAATAATTTTGTAAAAGCAATTGTGTGTGCATTCAAACTGTTGTTCACACCTGCACCTGTTCAGCATTGATGTGTGACACTTAGAAATGATTAATTTCTGCTTATGAACTGTGTGATTAGTGATAGTGAATATTATGGACTGTTACTTGCACCTTTTCTACATGATTGGTGCCACTTGGAAATGTTTAATTTCTGCTGATAAACTCTGACGAACAGTGTGATTAGTAATAGTGAATTTATGGACTGCTGTCGGCACCTGTTCGACATTACTGGGTGTCACTGATGAAACTGCTTCTACTGAAATGTCACTTGTTGGTCTCTGCACTTGTTCAACATTGCTGGGTGGCACTGGTGGAACTGTTTCTACTGAAATAATGTCACTTGTTGGTGTCTGCACCTGCTCAACATTACTGGGTGCCACTGTTGGACTGCATCTACTGAAAAGATGTCACTTGTTGGTGTCTGCACCTGCTTAACATTACTAGGTGCCACTGATTAAACTGCTTCTACTGAAATGTCACTTGTTGGTCTCTGCACTTGTTCAACATTGCTGGGTGCCACTGATGGAACTGTTTCTACTGAAATAATGTCACTTGTTGGTGTCTGCACTTGGTCAACATTACTGGGTGCTACTGATGGATTGCTTCTCCTGAAAAGATGTCACTTGTTTGTGTCTGCACCTGCTCAACATTACTAGGTGCCACTGACCGGCTGCTTCTACTGAAATGATGTCACTTGTTGGTGTCTCCACCTGCTCAATATTACTGGGTGCCACTGCTAAACTGCTTCTACTGAAATGATGTCACTTGTTGGTGTCTGCACCTGCTTAACATTACTGGGTGCCACTGATGAAACTGCTTCTACTGAAATGTCACTTGTTGGTCTCTGCACTTGTTCAACATTGCTGGGTGCCACTGATGGAACTGTTTCTACTCAAATAATGTCACTTGTTGGTGTCTGCACTTGTCAACATTCCTGGGTGCCACTGATGGACTGCTTCTACTGAAATGATGCCACTTGTTGCTGTCTGCACCTGCTCAACATTGCTGGGTGCCACTGATGGACTGCATCTATTGAAATAATGTCGCTCGTTGCTGTCTGCACCTGCTCAACGTTGCTGGGTGCCACTGATGGAACTGCTTCTACTGAAATGCCACTTGTTGGTGTCTGCACCTGTCAACATAGCTGGGTGTCACTAATGGAACTGCTTCTACTGACATAATGTCACTTGTTGGTGTCTGCACCTGTTCAACAATGCTGGGTGCCACTGATGGACTGCTTCTACTGAAAAGATGTCACCTGTTGGTGTCTGCACTTGCTCAACATTGCTGGGTGCCACTGATGGACTGCTTCCACTGACATAATGTCACTTGTTGGTGTCTGCACCAGTTCATCATTGCTGGGTGCAACTGATGGAACTGCTTCTATTGAAATGATGTCACTTGTTGGTGTCTGCACCTGTTCAACATTACTGGGTGCTACTGATGGACTGCATCTACTGAAATAATGTTACTTGTTGGTGTCTGCACCTGTTCAACAATTCTGGGTGCCACTGATGGACTGTTTCTACTGAAAAGATGTCACCTGTTGGTGTCTGCACTTGCTCAGCATTGTTGGTGCCACTGATGGACTGCTTCTACTGAAATGATGTCACTCATTGCTGTCTGCACCTGCTTAACATTACTGGGTGCCACTGTTGGAACTGCTCAACCAGTGATGAGATGTCACTTGTTGCTGTCTGCACCTGTCAACATTACTGGGTGTCACTAATGGAACTGCTTCTACTGAAAAGATGTGACTTGTTGCTGTCTGCACCTGCTCAACATTGCTGGGTGCCACTGATGGACTGCTTCTCCTGAAATGATGTCACTTGTTGGTGTCTGCACCTGTTCAACATTACTAGGTGCCAATGATGGACTGCTTCTACTGACATAATGTCACTTGTTGGTGTCTGCACCTGTTGAACATTACTAGGTGCCAATGATGGACTCCTTCTACTGAAATGATGTCACTTGTTGGTGTCTCCACCTGCTCAATATTACTGGGTGCCACTGCTAAACTGCTTCTACTGAAATGATGTCACTTGTTGGCGTCTGCACCTGCTTAACATTACTGGGTGCCACTGATGAAACTGCTTCTACTGAAATGTCACTTGTTGGTCTCTGCACTTGTTCAACATTGCTGGGTGCCACTGATGGAACTGTTTCTACTCAAATAATGTCACTTGTTGGTGTCTGCACTTGTCAACATTCCTGGGTGCCACTGATGGACTGCTTCTACTGAAATGATGTCACTTGTTGCTGTCTGCACCTGCTCAACATTGCTGGGTGCCACTGATGGACTGCATCTATTGAAATAATGTCACTCGTTGCTGTCTGCACCTGCTCAACGTTGCTGGGTGCCACTGATGGAACTGCTTCTACTGAAATGTCACTTGTTGGTGTCTGCACCTGTCAACATTGCTGGGTGTCACTAATGGAACTGCTTCTACTGACATAATGTCACTTGTTGGTGTCTGCACCTGTTCAACAATGCTGGGAGCCACTGATGGACTGCTTCTACTGAAAAGATGTCACCTGTTGGTGTCTGCACTTGCTCAACATTGCTGGGTGCCACTGATGGACTGCTTCCACTGACATAATGTCACTTGTTGGTGTCTGCACCAGTTCATCATTGCTGGGTGCAACTGATGGAACTGCTTCTATTGAAATGATGTCACTTGTTGGTGTCTGCACCTGTTCAACATTACTGGGTGATACTGATGGACTGCATCTACTGAAATAATGTCACTTGTTGGTGTCTGCACCTGTTCAACAATTCTGGGTGCCACTGATGGACTGTTTCTACTGAAAAGATGTCACATGTTGGTGTCTGCACTTGCTCAGCATTGTTGGTGCCACTGATGGACTGCTTCTACTGAAATGATGTCACTCGTTGCTGTCTGCACCTGCTCAACATTACTGGGTGCCACTGTTGGAACTGCTCAACCAGTGATGAGATGTCACTTGTTGCTGTCTGCACCTGTCAACATTACTGGGTGTCACTAATGGAACTGCTTCTACTGAAAAGATGTGACTTGTTGCTGTCTGCACCTGCTCAACATTGCTGGGTGCCACTGATGGACTGCTTCTCCTGAAATGATGTCACTTGTTGGTGTCTGCACCTGTTCAACATTACTAGGTGCCAATGATGGACTGCTTCTACTGACATAATGTCACTTGTTGGTGTCTGCACCTGTTGAACATTACTAGGTGCCAATGATGGACTGCTTCTACTGACATAATGTCACTTGTTGGTGTCGGCACCTGTTCAACATTACTAGGTGCCAATGATGGACTGCTTCTACTGACATAATGTCACTTGTTGGTGTCTGCACCTGTTCAACATTGCTGGGTGCCACTGATGGACTGCTTCTACTGACATAATGTCACTTGTTGGTGTCTGTACCTGTTCAACACTACTGGGTGCGACTGATGGAACTGCTTCTACTAAAATGATGTCACTTGTTGGTATTTGCACCTGTTGACCATTGCTGGGTGCTACTGTTAGAACTATCAACTACTTGTTTCTTTTTTTTTTTTTTAATTATTTAAAGCATTTTATGTGAACATTTGTATAAACTGATTTCTTGTGTATTGTGTAAACTATTATGTAATGTCACATGTATGAAAGAATTTGTATTGCTTACTGTATTTTATATATTACGTTACTGAAAGGTCAGTGCAAAGCCAAAATTTTATCTAATTATGTGATATTTACGTATTAATATTATCTTTTATTTTTGTCTGTATTTTTGTGGACGAATTTGGTGGTATTTTCACCACCAATGCTGGCAAAAATACCATCAAATTCTGGCCCGTGGATGAAGGGCATATGAAAGGTGGCTACTCTGAGCCACAGCGCAGAGATTGCGCCAAAGAGTAATATTCAGCCGCCTCCACTGGCAGTTCTTGTCGAGAAGTCGTGGTGGAGATTGCTTGTTGAGATGTGCTAGGAGTGAGTCGGTGTTGAGATGTTGTAGTAGGGAGAGCTTGTTCCATGTTTTATGCAGTTTTGATGGGCTAGACAGCAGATGTTGTTCGAATGGAGATATTGTAATGATCAGAGTGCTTTTCGTCAATATATATGAAGGTAAAAAAAATTCCCTTTTTTTTATTATTTCGTACGTTTTATAGTTGCTGGGGACTTAATTAATTAATCGTGTTAACGGAAATTTTCTATCATTCTTTGTTGTTATTCTATGCAGTCACATTGGGTACAAAAACTAGTCAGGGCCAACAGTTTACGAGACCTCGTAATGGGACATACAGCGACTAAAATTTAAAAATTATTTGCATTATATATAATTAAGCCCCTATGCAACATCACGCACAACAATGCCCGAGGTAGGATTCGAACCTGCGACAGTAGAAGCAGCGCGGTTCCGGACTGAAGTGCCTAGAACCGTTCGGCTACAACGGCTGACTAATTCAGAAAGAGTAAGGAGCTATAGACATAAATAAAAAATTACGGTTTCAAAAAATCAGTATATTCAAGAGAAATTCACGTGCACAATTTACAGCTTTCGTAATCCATTTAAGTTTTCCTATCACAATCAGAACTCACTACAGTTCAGTGAAGACCTCTATTTGAAGTTCCAAGTATTGCCAATCATTACTCCGTCTGTTAAGTAAGCAGAGTAACCTGCTTGTCTAAGGAGTGGTGACGAAGTTACGACAACTACTGCGCGGTTATCTACAGTACTAGGGGCGGCACACAAAACAGAAAAAATGGAAACTAAAACTCAGGCGTTCCAGTAAATTTTCAATCCCTGGAAATTCATCCTTACTCATTTGCAATAACATGCGTGGTTACTAGTTCAATCGATAAACATTCAAGTCAGTTATCTTCAGTTCAGACAGAAGCTCGACGTATTCGATCATGGACAGCAGTATGCCACAACCTGAAGTATAGCAAGGTACATCATGCTTGAATGACAACGATCGATTGAGACCAGTGTATCGCTATGGTGGTCCTTCTATACTGTACTCTGCGTGTGTTTCACAAAAATATCGGTCACATAATTCTTATGTTCCGACGTCCAGTTTAGTGTATGGTGCCCAGGGTCGACTGCGACCTCTGAACTGCTCTATTCTATCTTCCACACCACACTTCTGTAAAGTTCCATAGTTATTTTACTACTAGGTACAGCTCCAGCATTACTTCGAATGAACACAGAGCTGTCATTTTATCATTGTATCTGACCTCAAATGAGTTGTTAATCTATCATAATTTTACGAAATTTAGTACAAAGTTAAGTTTTTATACATTCACTTGAGAAATAAAAATAAATAACTTCATGATAATCTCTACAGAAAGTTCTTACATGAAACAGAATCTAATGCCAAAATTACAACTTCTTATCTTTAATGTTACACACATTCGAAATTTCTTAAAAAGTGTATTTTTAGGGAAACTAATCATTGGACCATACTGACAGAAAATATGTAACAATAGTGTGGCCTTACATCATCTGGAAAGGTATACTGGATTTATTGAAATGTTTAATTTTATTTTATATAGATTTGCAGTGCTCTGTCTGAGAGCTCGGGCACACGTTAAGAATGGCCATCTTGGATTCGGCCAGGTGATGGGGAAGTGCTGATCTCAGTTGCTCTCCACCGTTCCTGTGTAGCCACTGCACTTGCTTCCCCACAACTGTATGGCAAAAATATTTCAACATCTTCTTTAAAGCTGTTTTCACTGTCAAAGAACTTAATAAAATAAATGTTGTCTGAGTCTGTCATTAACATGCTAAATTTCTACGGAGTGCTGCTTACACAAAATTCAAGGATGTACGCAGTATATCGCACTTGATACAGGTTTCTGTGCATCGGATACTTTGCGTAAGATTGTGTTATAGTTAACAGAGTACCATTCCATCTAATATCAGCGTCTATACAGATGCAAATTAAACTACCTTTCTCAAAGTTCAATACTAATATTAAAGAGAACGTAGGAAACATATATTTTTGAAATTAAATTTCTGGATAGATCTGCAACATGGATGTCTGATTAGAGTAGTTAATATTATGTTTACACGTGAACCTAGACCATTCAGTTTCAAACGCATGTACAAGGATCGTTCAGTTAGTATTGCAACACGTTTTATTCTGAAAGCAGGTTACTTTAGTCAGGACAAATACACCATATTATTTCAGACTGTTTGGTATAAAACCATACTTTTCAACGTAATCGCCGTCGATGCGACGGTATTATGCTACCCTACTAGAAGGGGCTGTAGGACTGTGTGGTACTGGCGGACGTCGAACTAACGTCTTTCGGCGTCAGTAATCGTCCCACCATCCACAGTTGTGCGGCGGAGTGTTTGATTGTGATCCGTCGATCACTTAAAATAGGAGAGTCCACACGCAATAACATCGCAGGATTTACTGTGTGCAGCTGGCCGCACACGGGACATTGGATAGGCTGCACGACCTTGATACGATGATGACTCACACCTCGCTCAAGGACGCACCGTGCCTTTGTTAGTTTCCACGTCTCCATAGATACTCTGCAGGCACTTTAGAACGTTTACGATCAAACTCAACAGCAGCCATCTGGAACGCACCTCCGTTACAGACACCATTTTAAAGGCTTCGTATAGATTAACTGATTAGCTGATTGAGTGAGCCTGTGGGACTAAATAGGTACTTCATGAAACAGTAGGGGCTAAAGTGGCCATACTCCACGATGCTCCACAACAATTTATGCATAATTCCAACCGAAAGTGACCGAGAAAAAAAACAGCATTGCGCTACTTTATGGACGCCCTCGTATTTAGCCATGTTTTATGGTCATTGATAAAATTTGTTGACTCATATTGAAGTGAATGTGCATTCAGAATCACATCGCAGTCTGAGATATGGAGCCAACAACTTACTTACTTAAGTATTGATTTTATTTTGTCCACGATCAAGTTACTAACACAGAACTTAGGTCTGCCGGCCGGAGTGGCCGAGCGGTTCTAGGCACTACAGTCTGGAACCGAGCGACCGCTACGGTCGCAGGTTCGAATCCTGCCTCGGGCAAGGACGTGTGTGATGTCCTTAGGTTAGTTAGGTTTAAGTAGTTCTAGGTTCTAGGGGACTGATGACCTCAGAAGTTAAGTCCCATAGTGCTCAGAGCAACTTGAACAATTTTTGGAGGACTTAAGTCTCAGTTCAAATGCTATACTTGCAACAATATATTTTCGAGATATTTAAAATGCGCTAGTCTGTATTAGTACAAGAAAATGTTAACAAAACTGAAAAGAAGAAAAACTTGCTCTATAAAAGACCAGAAACAGAGAGTTATAGATGAAATGAGGATTACTTACTCGGAAATGAGAGCTAATTAAATTATAATTAAAGATTAAAGGACGCCGTTTTGGGTTTATTTTTAGTAATGTTACTTTGCTACGAACAATTAAAACAATTAGAAATTACTTCATGTTTCACACAGTATCTGACTACCTCACAATGCAATGTGCCTAGACCATTACCTGATGTTGCATTAAAGCAATCAGTATCCGAAGACACAATGAAACATGGGAGTAACGCGGTTGCTACACATCATAACTTCCTACCTTCTTTTTCGTTTTTACATCTGCACACAGGGGTACGACTGAAGTTAGTACTTACCATTTGTTAATACACTTAATAGTGTAGTGTATTTCAAATACTGTGAAAGTTTGTATTTGAAATCTGTTAATCCTGACAAAATTTGGGGCAGATCGTATACCTAAACAGTGAAGTAGCAGAGCTAAACCTTTTTCGAAAAACCTTTATTATTCTGTGAAACATACAAAAGATCTTTCTCATGTAGATGTGATCAGAACTTACACACTGAATGTATCTGAAAAGTGCAGACCAAGTATACTGTAAATTTGGCTTTACTAGATAGTACTTGTTATGTCTGCCAGGAGATCTCAGTTAGTAAAGTAGCATACTGACATTCACTTCCAAGGTCTATGAAGAGATAACTCTTTTAAGATTTCATACACTGTCATGTCAAATGACGTGGGGTACCTCGTAATATCGTGTCGGACCTCATTTTGTCTGTCGTTGTGCAGCCACCCGGTGTAACATGGACTCAAGAAGTCATTGGAAGTCCCCTGCATAAATACTGAACCATGCTGATCTATAGCCGTCCACAACTGCGAAAGTGTGCCGGTGCAGGTTTTTGTGTACAAATTGTTGATTATATACCATCAATGTTCGATGGGATCATGTCGGGAGATGTGTGTGCCCCCATCATTCGTAGGTATTGTCCAGAATGTTCTTCAAAAACAATTTCAAAGGATTCCGTCCCGCCACGCGGAGTGGCCGTGTGGTTTGAGGCACCATGTCACGGTTTACGCGGTCGCGGCTGCCAGAGGTTCGACTCCTCCTTCGTTCATAGATGCGTGTGTTGTTCTTAGCATAATTTATATCAAGTAGTGCGTAAGTCTATGGACCGATGCCCTCAGTAGTTTGGTCCATTAGGGATTCACATACACTTGAACATTTATTGCGTCCGGTAACACGGCACATTCTCATTCACAATACTTTCATCGGTTTTTGGATATATGAAGTTCTTGAATGGCTAAAAATTGTCAACAGGTATCCGAAAATAGCCATATCTAGTCAATGACCGTTTCAGTTAGTCCAAAAGAGCCAGTCCATTCTACATAAAAAAGCCAACACTATTGTAACGCCATCACGAGTTTGCTGTTGTTCTGTTGACAACAGAGTCCTTATTTACGTGGGGTCCGCGCTACGGTCGAACGCTACCATCAATTCTTATGAACTGACATCGTGGCTCAT
Organism: Schistocerca piceifrons; assembly: GCF_021461385.2. NCBI lineage: Eukaryota > Metazoa > Arthropoda > Insecta > Orthoptera > Acrididae > Schistocerca > Schistocerca piceifrons. Next base: position 280,195,678 of record NC_060144.1, read on the forward strand.
CTGACCAGACGGCGCTGTTCCAGTCGTCTAGGGTCCAGCCGATGTGGTGACGAGCACAGGTCAAACGTTTAAGGCGACGTCGTGCTTCTACCAAAGCCACTCGCGTCGGCCGTCTGCTGCCATAGCCCATTAACGCCGAATTTCATCACACTGTCCTAACGGATACGTCCGTCGTCCTCCCAGCATCTATTTCTGCTCCTGTTTAACGAAGTGGTATTCGTCTTTTAGCACTGACAACTCTACGTTAATGTCGCTGCTCACGATAGTTAAATGAAGGCCAGTGGCCACAACGTTGACAGTGGTTAGAGCTGATGCCTGAAATGTGATATTCTCGGCATATTCACGGCGCTGTGGGTCTCGGAATATTGAATTCCCTAATGATCTCTGAAATGGAATGTCTCATGTGTCTAGCTCCATCTACCATTCCGCATTCAAATTCTGCTGCCATAAACACGTCGTCAAATTTTACGCATGAATCACCTAAGTACAAATGATCTCTGGAAACATCCCCCAGGCTGTGGCTAAGCCATGTCTCCGCAATATCCTTTCTTTCAGGAGTGCTAGTTCTGCAAGGTTCGCAGGAGAGCTTCTGTAAAGTTTGGAAGGTAGGAGACGAGGTACTGGCAGAAGTACAGCTGTGAGTAGCGGGCGTGAGTAGTGCTTCGGTAGCTCAGATGGTAGAGCACTTGCCCGCGAAAGGCAAAGCTCCCGAGTTCGAGTATCGGTCGGGCACACAGTTTTAATCTGCCAGGAAGTTTCATATCAGCGCACACTCCGCTGCAGAGTGAAAATCTCATTCTGGCACCTGAGTCCAAATGATCTCTCCGCCAATGCATTTCCCTTTTATACCCTGTACACGTGATACCCGCGCCTTCTGCACAGTATATGTGCATTTCGCTACGCCATGAATTTTGTCAAGTTTTACAAATTATACTAAGATTGTACGAAATGTAAGGATTGCATGAACTTTGTAAAAAACTAAGCACCCGTGATTACCATAAAGAACAAAACTGTGAGTGTTTAAATATGGTAGCTTTTAACTGTTGTTGCAGAGAGAGCATTTAATGCACCGGTTACCTGAATATAATGCAAATGCATTGGAACAGATACTTCCCTATTTCAGTCATTTAAAAGAACACATAGCAGCACAAAATTAAACATGAAGATTTTGAAATTTTAGCTCCGCTCCAGGCCATTATCAAGTAGTAGGTTCTTTAATAGTGCTTTGCTTTCCCGCTGTGAAGCATCTTTCGTAGTCAACCGTATAATTACACCAGTTATCCCTAGTAATTTATGCAGACACCATTATTTACCATAAAGTGAGTGACAGGCTAGAAGTTTCCTCATTGAAAACCAAACCAAAAGATAGTGATCTGCGCCCTTTGACAAAGAAAATTCATATAAAGCTTTGGTCTTGCCTGGAGGCGAGGTCCACGATGTTTGTGCACATTTATTGGCTGCTCATCAGTCTGGCTCCATTTTGTACAAACCACGTTCTAATTGTAAATTCTGGTTCTGTAAATATGTGTTACTGACATCGTAATGTTACAGATTTACATGAAATAAAGCAAGTAGGAGAGCAGATATTATAACCATGGCATGACATAAATATCATTTCTAACAGGTTTTGTAAAAAAATAAGAATAATTAGAAAAACCACTCAAATATAAATATGGAAATCACATACCCTTTCTGTTGTTTTCCTCTGTATTTAGTGTAGCTACGTTACAAGCTCGCCGGCAGAAATGCGTACGCTCTTCCGACATCCAGGAGATGGTATATTGCAGCCCCTTTTGCTATGGCTTTAAAATGAGAGTAACTGTAAGAAGAATATAATTATCAAAATATATACTCTGTTGTGAGCTAACATTACTATAAAAGGGAGCAGTCGTTATCTTTTATCGTTAATTAATCTCACCCTTGTCACTGAATGGATAACATGATAAAATATAGTCACTAATTTCTTCAGTAAAATTTAAAAAGTCAAGGAACAAAATGAACTATGGAAAATGGGTAGGAACTAATGGGCTACGGCAGATGATTACATTAGGAGACGTACAACACAATGTGTTCGCTTCCGAAGACAGCATGACATTTGAGGACGGAGGGCTCTCAATTTGTAACAGTAAAGCCGGCAGTTTCTACTAGAGGCGAAGTACAGCACTCGTCCGATGAAACCGGAAGCTCTGTCGGACTTAAGTGAATAAAAGCAGAAAGGCTCTAACGTCGTAGAAGTAAAGAGGGTTCTCTAGAAGCAACACAAATTGGTCGAACGCTGGGAGTGCTTCTCGGAAGTGAGGTAAAGTGAGACGCAATGCTCGATCTCGTTAGCGAAGTGTGACGTGGTATCGGAAGCCGAAAGTGAATTGGATTGGAACATAAATGAAACATAGCTACAGTTTCTGTAGGAAATCCATCACGCTGGGTATAAGAAAATGTACAGCAATCGAAAGACCACGGGAACGAGACGAACTGTGTTTCAAGGGATTAGGTAACTCTCACGGGTTCTTATTTCGCTTCATGACACTAATAGGTGTGAGCGTCAAACGAAAAGTCCATTTAGGTGATCTCCTTAGGTTGATGGTATTGCAGTGATTTTAGATCTCTGTTTTACCATGGAACATGTGATTATTAGATTTATTACCTTCGTTAAAAGAGAAACACAGTGTTAGAAACATTTTTTTATTTCAATTTTGAAGGCAAACGTCAAAGTGAGGAAAAAATGAAAAAAAATTATCTGATTCACACAAAAACATTAAGCTTATTAAAACAGAAGGGTGGTTCAGTTAGAAAAGAAGACTGGAACTCATTGTCATATTGTGAGGCAAACATAAGGAATTTTTCATAGGTAACTAAAATCTGTGTGCATCGCTTTGAAAGAGAAAGCTTAGGGGATATCCTAATATGCAACATGTTCTCTGCCGCCTTTACAGTGAAAGTTTCCCGATTTATTTCAAAGTATGTTTTCTACATACAAGCACATATAAGAATGTCAAATGGACTAAGAGGCTATTAACTGTGGCACTAATTGCAAATGGCAGTACTAATAGAGCACTTCATCCCGAAAAATGTTCTTATGATGTACAGATGATTATCGAAAAGACTATGGGACATGGAAGGCACATCATGCTTACCACGCTAAATAAAGGATAAAAAGATGTTGCAAAAGAATTTGAAGAATTATAAATAATTCTGCTTGCACATACCGAGGTACGAGAATTGAACAGTGGAACAAAAATATTTAACTGCAGAAAACGATTACATATCTCACGCTGTCATCAATGGTAAAGCGAACACGTTTGATTTTAACACAAATGTCGACGACTATAAATTGGAAAATGTCACCTAAATTTAGTACTGTCGAGTACGTATGTAACGGAGGTAAGAAAACATCCAGCGTACAATACCGAACATGGGTCAACACGAAACGCAAAACAATTAAAACGTCCACAATTCGGTTTCTGCATTCTCACATCATATTCTTACATCTCTACGAGAGTTCATGTGTGAAATTACACTATAAGAGATTAGATGGATGAAGACGGCATAATAACAGACGCAAATGAAACGATACGTTTACATTTGTAGATCTATTCGTGGAAGGAGAGTGTATGAAAATTGTTACCAGGAATGAGGTACATGCAAATAGTTGGTAGAAAAGAATGTGAGAAGGGTGTCCTCCACAGAGATCAAAGGAAGACTTTCATCCAGGAAATGACATGAAGACCTTAGTGAAGGAATGTTTCCAAAATAATTATAAGCAGTGACCATATGAAAGCCAGTGACTGAAGATCAGTTATAATCTTAGTGCAGAATACGGCCTAGTCCTAGAATTCGCTATTTTGTAAAACAATAAATTTCGCGCAACCCAATGAGATTTCACACGAGACGCTTTTCGCACCAAATCGAAATCAGCTGACCTCATTATCACGATTCTACCCACAGATAGATAGAAAACATTCATTACTTAAGTTTTGGTATTGTAGAGGTGAAGGTAAATAATTGGAGAAATCTTCTAAGAGTTCTTCAACGACCTTCTCTACGGTCGAGGAACATGAAATAGTCATACAATACCAGAGAGAATCTCAAAACATTCAAGGACAGTGATCAGTGGCACCAGGGCAAAGTATATGCATACTGAGGGGTTGCAGTGTTAGTGCTTCATCGTCACTGTCATCGATGGTCAGTAGGCGCTCAGTAGGCCTGTCTGTGAACCCTTAGTTCCGACTCTGCAAACAGTAACAGTGCTGAGTTTAGGTGTGGACTGGCTCTGCGACTTTCATTCTAAGGTGCAACAATCCACCATATAGAAATACGCATTCATGTTGAAGAGCTTCAGCCATTAGAACGGGAATGCATTATGAGTCTACCGGCAGCTAGATGGGTGTATCGACGAAAAATTTGGGCACAATGAACAGGTGAAGTGTCTCGGGTTTCATCTGTGGTTTCTGAGACATTCCCACACCTGCAGACCATGTTCTAGGCGTCCACGTAGTACAAATACACGTCAAGATCAGCACATTGTGACAGCAGCAGTGGCTGACCAAACGTCATCCAGGGACGAATTCCAGTCACATGTAGCACCTGCTGTGTTATTACGAGCAATTAGGAATCGTCTGCTACCAGCAGGATTAAGACCACGTATGCCTCTGACTGTGCTACCACCGACACCACCTCACCGACAAATATGGCTACCCTGGTGTCGTTAAATAGTGGCATGGCGTTTTATTGTCTTCTGAGATCAGACCAGGTCCTATCAGCATGCAACTGACGAAGTTCACTGATATGGCATGGACAAGGTAAGTTGCGTAATCCAGAGTGAATTCACCCATGACACACAGGTCTCATCCTAGGCTCCATGGTGTGGGTGGTCATCACTTACAATTCGGTATCACATTTGGTGTTTCAGCTGGCTAAAGAAACCAGTGGATCTTACATTGCATAAGCCGTTAGCCCTGTGCTACTGCCATTTCTTCGCCATGAGGGTAATATGCTTTTTCAGTAGTACAGTGTACCTCCACAAATGCCTGTTCCAATGCAGGGTTGTCTTCATGATGTACAATAATGGTCCTGGCCAACAAGATCACTAGGTGTCTTATTAAGTGAGGACGTCACAGGTCAATATATATACACTCATCCCTCAGTTCAGCCTTTGTTCTCCACAGTAATCTCAATTTTGTGAGTGAATAGAGGTATCTGAGCGGTAGACATAAAGAGATGTATGGTTCAAACACAACAGTTATGCAATAGTTTCATAATTCTTTATGTGAGACGGAAGGTAGATCACATCGAAAACTGTTTAACGTTAGTAAGAGACGTGCTGATTCGATTCACACAGTCAGTAAATGGGAGGCAGAGTTGAGACGTGGACGCAATTCATCTGAAGACGATGCACATAAAAGTGCTTTACAAAACGGCAACCACAGGGAAAGATATCGAAAAGTGCACTTTGTGGTACTGCACGAATTATAACATGTTGTACCAAGATAGATCATGGCAAAGGTTTTTGAGGAGAGGGAGACACTGTAAGTTGGTGCACAAAGATCAAACTGTAAAAAAACTTGGAACAAGATAGGTGCGCTATCAACTGACTTTGCTAAAACAAACGCGACAGGAATTCCTCATCATTAACTCCACTGCTTTAAGCGATAGACAGCGTATTTAGCATTGTATTTCGTTAGTGGGCATTGGGTGAGGTTATTTCACATCATAAAACAAAACGACAATCCAGGTGGAAGGAAACCGGCGGTCAAACACAAGAGAACGCTATGTTGTGAATTTTGTATTTAGTGGTTATGGGATATAACACAAATCCATCATAATGACTTCCTTCAGACAAGTAAAATACTGAGAGACCAATATGTAACTCCTCTGTGGGAACTTCGATAGTAAATAAGTAGGACTGGGACCTGAATTGAAAATTGAGGAGAAAAGGATCATCGTTCAAGTGGACGTTCACATGCCCTTTAAGTACTTTGACAACGGATATACTGAATGGTTATCTGTACAAATAGTTGGAACTGACACCCTATTCAGTCATGAGAACCTGTGACTCCATAATATTATCACGCATAAGGACACTTTTCGCTGGAAAACAGTTTAAACATTATTTATGACTGATCAAAATCGATCTTCATGGTTGAAACAAGTCACAGGAATTGCGTCTACATCCTCATCGGTACTCTACTAGCACCGTGCAGCTGTGCTTGAGGGTACTTTACGTAACACTTTCATTCGCCCCTTTCCCTCTGCCGGTTGTAAATTATTTGCGAGAAGAACGATTGGTGGTAAGTCCCCTGATAGACTCGGATTTAATTTTACCTCCAGGGTATTCCGCGAGATGCACGTAGGATGAATCAGTACGTTGGTAATTCTTCCAGAAACGTACGCTCTCGGAACTTTTAACAGTAAACCACCCAGTGATCACCACGCCTCTCTTGTGGCATCTGCCACTGCCGTTGGGTGAGCGTCTCCGTGAGACTTTCGGTTAGCTAAATGAATCTGTAACTGAACTCGCTGATCTTCTTCGGATCTTATCTATTTCCTCTGTCACTCCTATCTCGTACGGATTCCAGGCTACTGAGTAATATTCCAGTATCAGCCGAACGAAGGTTTTGTGCTGGACTACATTTCCTGAGGGTTCTTCCGACCTGTTTGTCAACTGCCATACCTTAACTTTGTTTTATGTGGTCGCTCCACTTTAAATAGATCTGTGTCCCCTCCTAGTTATTTTACGGAAATAACTCATTCATTGATTATTCGGCAGTCGCGTGATCATAATAATGTAAGCAAATGTTACATTTGTTTGTGATGATGATCAACTACCACTCCCTGGTCCAAGTGTCGGTCTTCTTGCATTTCGCTACAATATCCTAGCTCTTGGGCTTTTCTGTATACCGTATCATCATCCAAGAAAAACCGCATAGAACTGCCGACGTTATGCAATAGGTCGTTTGCATGTACTGTGAAAGATAGAGACCGTGTAACACTCCTTTGGAGTACCCTTGAAGTTACTCTCACTTCTGAAGATTTTTTACGTCGAGAATTACTTGCTGTGTTTTGTATGCCAGAATATCTTCACTCCAGTTACACAGCTGGTCTGATATTCCGAAATCATTGCGGTAAAAGTGAATCGCCTCAGGAACGTTACTGTTTCTTACCTAAATCACAGCATCCCTTGGGGTACCACTTGTGTAAAGCTCTTGCAGCTACAACAAAAAGTGTGGAAATACAAAGAAATTGCGATGCGTCAGAAGATATGTAGTGACAGTTTGTGGGTCATCATATGTCGATCAGCTGTGTTCCACTCACCCTGAGAAGCCTAAGGTACCTAAACTGCAACATAATTTTACAAACACGTGGATATAGTAAATTCATAAATGAAATATTAATCACTTCATGATAGTCTCTGATGTTTCTAACGCAGGCTGTAAGTTTCTTTAAAAATAAGGTTATTGTTCGTTTTACTTATTGTTTATGTTTATTGATTTTGCATGGACTGTTGCTAGCCTGGATTGTCTGAAAGACGGTCTGAGAAGTTCAGTCTATAACAAACAGTTTATCAAAGCAGAAGTTAACCTAACTGAGTGGTTTCCAAGAAAATTTACTGAGTAGCCTAATAAAGAAAAACAGATTCAACCTAATCTCCCTTCAAAATTCGTAAAACTCTGTTTTATACTTCTTTATTTCTCTGACATGAAATCTGATAACACCGTAGACGCGCAGTGTCGCAGATTACATTGCTCGCTGTCTGGCAAACAAATTACGCGGGACTGCTGTTAGTATATCCAAGTTCTAACGGAAGTTGATAGCGAATAAGTACCAATACACCCACATACCAACACTCCTGTCAGCTTTTTTTTTTTTTTTTTTTTTTTTGAAAATAGAACCCTTGACGCACCAAGAAGGAATTAACCGAATAGGACAGAAATTGTCAGATGTAATGTATATGAACAGACAAAAAGATGATTACAAATTTAGAAAAACTGAATGATTTGTTAAATGTGAAGAGCTTCACAAATTGAGCATGCCAGTAACACGTTGGTCCAGCTCTGGCCTTATGCAAGCAGTTCATTTGGTCTCAAGAAGCAAGACTCATCACTGAAGACAATTCGACTCCAGTCAATGAGATTGCAGGCCGAAGACGTGTCTGGAAACGCCTCGAACAGCGATGGGACACCAACGTAAATGTCGCATAGGAAACTGTGGCCCGCAGTAGCGCCTGCCAACCATGCCTGGAGGTCTGGCTTGCGATTTCTTTTAATAGCATGACTCATATGATTGTCATCCGTGGCAGCTCCTCAGCACAGCCGTTCGTCGACGAAATTTTACGAGCAGTTTTGCTGTCCATCATGGGACGTCGTTCTGGGTTTACTTTTCAGAAAGATAATTGCCCCCCCCCCCCCCCCCCCGCACACGGCGATTGTTTCTGTTGTTCGTCTTCATGCTTGCAAAACCATACTTGGCCAAAAAAATACGATGATCTCTCCCCAATATAGAATGTTTGTAGCATCCCGTCTCGGGACTTTGACGATCTAGCACGCCAATTGGACATAATTTCGTTCAGTATCCCTCAAGAGGACATCCAGTGGCCTTGTCCATCAAGCCCTATAACTGCTTGCGTAAGGGCCATTGATGGACCAACGCTTTATTGGCTTGCTCAACATTTGGAGTACTTTATCTTGAATCAATTATTCAATTTTTCTGATATTTTAGTCATTTGTCTGTTTGTACATGTGTATCACAGCTACCGAATTCCGTTATATTCGGATAATTCCTTAGTGGAGCTTCGTTTTTTTTATTTTTCATTTTTTGTCCTAGATTTTATTAACCAATTACGAGTACAGTTATTCGGATAAAAATGTGGATTTTATAAGCTCTGTGGAAATATACGATATTGTTAGGCTGAAATTAGTTTCAGTGGCAACCTTCGTATCATCAGATTACTATAGAATACAAAGTCAAATATAACCATGACTTTCTTTATGTCATTAGGACCAAATAGGCACGTACATTGGATCATCCGGTTGCTCTCTGTCTTTTCTCTTCCAGAATGATGGATATAAATGTGTAGCGAACTGCTACTGCATAACATATAGTTCATCTTTTATGCCCCACGTCAGAGCTTGTATAAATTTAAAATACTGGTGCCATACGAAGCTATCATATAGTTTGAGAGATCGGATAAGTAAAATTTTTAATTCCGTAATGTCTTGCATTTCTTCAAACAGAACAGAAATTTTATTTCATTTAAATAACTCAGTTAAATACAATCTTCATCGCGACAACATTATGCTTTTATCCTCATCTTACTTCATTTAATAGAGCTTTCGTTTAAAGACTAACAAGCGTTGCTGGAGACAAAGACGATCTGAGTGACAAACGATGAAAGCAATACAGAGCTAGATATTTAAACTGAAGGTCTCCAATCATTGTTTTAAGGTATCGCTCTACCCTGCATATCGTATATTGGAATGATTTCTGATTTACCACTAGAAGCTATATCTCAGAATAATGCATAACACATTCAAAATACTGAATAGGATATCTATGAAATACAAGCACTTATCGCATACCGACAATACGTTATGATTCTGATTTACTTTATCACATAACCAGTTATATTGTTTTAGGAATCTTACTAGTAGACTTGATTTCCTTCTCGAATATTTCTAATTTTTGCAAGCTTTCTTCTGTCTACTATTTTAAAATTTGTCTAGATCATAAGCAATTTATATCTCACCATAAAGTCTCTCAAAAGGGTGTCAACGTGATTTTTATTTGACGTGCTGGGACAAAAGCTACTGGTAGTAGAAAAGACTGTGTCTCTACTGTCAGTATCAAAACAGAGATACGTAAAATACATTCAGCATTATTTTAAAGATGTTACTACAAATTTTCGGCACGTGATGGTCGGTCAAATTTGTTTAAATTTGTTACATAAATTATCGACATTGCTTGTTTCAGCATGTGAAGTGTTTAGCCGAATTAGTAAACAGGATGCAACGATGATCAAAAATATGAGAAATACGTGATACACAGTGAGCCTGAATGTATGTGAAACCACTCAGTTTGCTATCGAAGGAAAATGCTCTCAAATCTAATGCCATTATCAATGCGATCGTATGCACCACGGCTGAAGTAAATAGTTTGTGTCTGGAGACCCAGAAGCTCATTACTCATAGCTAACAACGACGACGAGCGAAGACTTCAACAATAGTAAATGGCTGGAGCTGACGTGAACCGTTGCGTAGCATCAGTCTGAGGAATTCAACAGTCGAGTAAAGAGCCGTTAGGAGCTTTCTGACAGTTGTTTGATCCAGTGAAGACTCTTACCGTCCGAGGTAAGAATCAACTGTCTTTAATTTCATTGTCTACTTGAAATGCCAGTGATTTTTCATAATATGAAGGCAGAGATACGAAAAGTGTTCGATAAGAGTCGCAGTCTTTTGTATAGCCCTACTGTGGTGCTCTATGGGAATTTCGAAAGATACAGGTTCTCGGCAGTCGGAGGGGTGAACATGCGTTAAGGGGAGGCAGCTATAATGCAGATAAATACGGATCCACATAATTTTAAATTGTTTACTAATGGCGGAAGAATTTGTAGAGATATAATGTCCTTAACACCTGTATTAGTATATAGGGAATGCGATGTACTGTCTTACGCTTCGGGACGAACAGGTAGCTTAATGTACTGAGCTGACTAACGTCATGAGACAGAGATAAGCACATATACCGATTTTGGCAGTATCGCGTACACTAGGTATAAATCGGCAGCGCATTGACAGAGCTGTCATTTGTACTCAGATGATTCATGTGGAAAGATTTCGGATGTAATTGTGTACGCAGAATGGGGGATGGAACTAGACACATGGAGCATTCCATTTCGGAAATCGTTGGAGAAATCCTTCAGGGTTAAGAGTGTGCAGAAATACCAAATTTCAGGGAATTACCTCTCATCGCGGACAACGCACTTGCCGACAATCTTCACGTAACGAAAGAGAGTGGCGTAGTCTGTGTAGAGTTGTCAGTGCTAACAGCCAAGCAACAGTCCGTGCAATAACCGTAAAATGGTTGAAATGGCTCTGAGCACTATGGGACTTAACGTCGGAGGTCATCAGTCCCCTAGAACGTAGAACTACTTAAACCTAGCCAACCGAAGGACGTCACACACATCCATGACCGAAGCAGGATTCAAACATGCGACCGTAGCAGTCACGCAGTTCCGGACGGAAGTGCCTAGAACCACTCGGCCACCGCGGCCGGCCCAAATAACCGTAGAAATCGACGTGGTACGTACGACGAAATGTCCGATCGAATGGTACGGCGAAATTTGTCGTTAACAGATTATGGCAGTAGAGGACCAACGCGAATGTCTTTGCTTACAGGCACCGTCTGCACCGCTTCTCCTGGGCTCGTGACCATATCGATTAGACGCTAGACTACTGAGAAACAGTGACGTGGTCACATTAATCAGACTTTTAGTAGATAAGAGCTACATCTACACCCACATGATTACTCTGCTCGTCACAATAAAGTGCCTGGAAGAGGGTTCAATGAACCGCTTTCAAGCTGTCTCTCTACCGTTCCTCTCTCGAATAGCGCGCGGGAAAAACGAGCAATAAAATTTTTCTGTACGAGCGTGATTTCTCTTACTTTACCGTAATGATCATTTCTCCCTATGTAGTGGGGTGCCAACAAATGGTTTTTGCAATCGTAAGAAAAAACTGGTGATTGAAATTTCATGAGAAGACCCTGTCGCAACGAAAAATGCCTTAGTTTTAATGATTGCCACTCCAATTCACGTATCATGTCCGTGGCAGTATCTCTCCTACTTTGCTATAATACAAAACGAACTGCCCTTCTTTCTACCTTTTCGATGTCATCCGTCAGTACTATCGGATGCGGATCCTACACCGCACAGCAATACTCCAGAATAGGGCGGACAAGCGTGTTGTAAGCAGTCTCTTTAGTAGATCTGTTGCACCTTCGAAGTGTCTGTCAATGAATCGCTGTCTTTAGTTTGCTCCACCCATAACATTATTTATATGATCGTTCCAATTTAGGTTATTTTTAATTGTGGTTCTTAAGTATTTAGTTGAATTTACGGCATTCAGACTTGTGTCTCTCATCGCGTAATCGTAATTTAGCGGATTTCTATTAGTAGTCATGAGAATAACTTCACACTTTGCTCTATTCAGGGTCAACTGCCTCTTTTCGCACCATAGATATATCTCATCTAAATCATACTGCGATTCGTTTTAGTCATCTGATGATTTTACAAGACGGTAAATGACAGCACTCTCTGCAAACAATCTAAGAAGGCTACTCAGATTGTCCCCTGTGTCGTTAATACAGATCAGGAACAATAGAGGGCCTATAACACTTCCTTGGGGTATGCTGGATTTTACTTCTAATTTACTCGATAACTTTCCGTCTATTACTACGAACTGTGACCATTCTGACACGAAATCATGAATCAAGGCGCACAACTGAGGCGATATTACATAGGCACGCGGTTTGGTTAGAAGACGCTTGTGAAAAACGGTGTGCGAAGCCTTCTGGAAATCTAAAAATATGGAATCATTTTGACATCCCCTGTAGATAGCACTTCATGAGTATAAAGAGCTAGTTGTGTTCCACAAGAACGATATTCTCTGAAACCGTGCTGACTATGTGTCAACAAATCGTTTCCTTCGAGGTGATTCATAATGTTCGAACACAACATATGTTCCAAAACCCAACTGCAAATCGACGTTAGTGATATGGGCCTGTAAATTATCGGACTACTATTATTGCCGTTTTTGGTTATTGATGTGTCCTGAGCAATTTTCCAGTCTTTAGGTACGGATCTTTCTTTGAGCGAACGGTTGTATATAATTGTCAAATATGGAGCTATTGTATCAGTGTACTCTGATAGCTGCTGCTAGGTATGAGTGTGGCGCAACCGCCATGAACCATGGTCCCAAGGTGCCAACAAGTCACTGTTCAAGCTGTGGTGACTCCATAATGTTAATGTTTGACCACTTTAATGATCGTATGCAACAGCATTTTAACTGTTGAACAATCGTATTTATAACTATATGGTCGTTCAGTTGCACTTGTAGGCTTGTTATTAAAATTTTATCGTAGATATCAACTACTTTCCTGATAAACGGTGCGATGTAGCTCAATGTGGGGCGTGCCACCTATGGCGCGCAGGATGTAGCACATTTCACGACCGTGCGCCTAGTTCTCGTATAACAGATGTGGTGGCGCAGGACATACGGTGCTATAAACTGTTTTACTTACGATTGAAACAAGCTTACGTCTGTTGAAGTTATTTTATTTTATTGCTCTTGGCGAAGCCGCTGGGCAAAGACATTTTTCATTTATAAAAGCTCATGTAAGTAATTTGTTATCCCATACGAAATTTTAGGAGTTTATGTATAGATTGTATTACTGGTATAGATGTTATTCTGATCTCCGTAGGACTTCTGGAGAAGGCTATATTAATATAGCAGAAACCATGGTCAAGGTTTAGGATGAACATAATTAGTGAAACTGTGGGCTGTTTTTCATTCGAGACGACTCCATAATGGTGTGGGCTGCTTTCACATCTAATGGACTGGGACCTCTGGTCCAACTGAACTGATCATTGGCTGGAAATGATTATGTCCGGACACCTGGAGACTGATTCATGCGCTTCATGTTCACAGACAACGATAGAATTGTCGTCGTGTCACGTCTGTTCAGAATTAATATGAATAGCATTCTGGACACTTCAAGTGAAAAATTTGGTCATCCACTTCGCCAGACATGATTCCCATCGAACGTTTATGGGACGTAAACAAGAAGTCAGTTAGTGAATAAAATTCTATACCGGCATCACTTTCTCAGTTCTGGACAGTTATAGAGGCACCCATACTTGAATATTTCTGCATGGGACTTCCAACGACTTTTTGAGGTCATGTCACATCGTTTTCCTGCACTATGCCGGGCACAAGTAATTGCCATACGATATTAGAAGGGCATGACATTTATCACCTCATACTATTTATAAACGGCTGGCGAGCGTGGTTTCTGTGTATAATCGAAAATACGATAAACAGGCAATTTGGACAAGATGAATGGGACCTCGTCGGACCCCTCTCACGTCTTAGCAAGTGTCTCTCCGCCAAACTTACAGATCTGTCTCTGTTAGAGTGGGTGTTTCATCGGAATATTGTGATTAAAATGATTACGGCAAACGCTCCCTGAACTAATCCCTGTGGGCTAGCGTGTGAGAGAGGGCACTATACCACACCCCTCCCCCCCCCCCCTCACCGACCCCACTCATCACTCTCCGCTGCCCAAAATCTGGGCTCTGATATGACACACTATTCTGCACTGTAGGCCAAATTCTACATTAGGTTGGATTATGATCATGTTTTTGCGAGATGGAGGAACCAACGGATGTGAATAGTATACAAAAGATGTGGTATCAGACCGATGTCTGCCATGCTGACAAAAGCGTTTGCCTGACGAATACTCGAGCAGAATATCGTTCTCTTTGCCACCAGAGCAATTTTAACCCTAGAGCACGGCCGTGTTGAGCTTCGCCGCATAGTTCAAATATTTTTGCAGTATGTACGGCCGAAGCACTTCCTTTCTGGTGGTTTTACAGAGTTTTTGTAAAGCCAAATGGTAGTTTGAAGGAGAAAGTTGACATAATTATTTTTAGTGGTTTCTATTATATTTTCTGGTGTGCCGAACACGAATCTGGAGATTTCCAACAACAATTTTCCCCTCAGATACGAGAAATCATACAAAAGCCACTAAAAGTAACGTTTTTCAGTTGCTTGTCGCATCATAATTTGCAAAGAGACCTGTTTACTAAAAAAGTGCCCGGCAGCAAAATAAAGAAGAGGAAATTACCTACAATTTATGACTTCAACATATTTTTTTAAGTCGTATGGTTTGCACGCAAAACCAAGTTGAAATGTCGGGAAAATCAGTAATTTTTGGAAAACGAAGAAAAATGCCCTTAGTATACTTCATTTCATTTAGGTAAGCTTTATTATTTATGACAATAAAACAGGATAATTTATGTACAAGTTGTATGTATTTAAATACTAATACGATCTCTCGTTCTCGGTTCCATACTTACTTTAGGACAGCTTTACATTGCTTCTAAGCCTAAAAAAAAAAGAAAAAAATAAGTCACGTAATTCCAAGTGACTGATCATTTACTGAATACATATGAAAGCATAATTGTTAATAAGCGTATTTTGAACACGCAAATAAACAAAGAGTGAAGAAATATATGTGAGAATTAGTTATTTCTGCGTAATTACCTGTAAGTAATATAGGCAGCATCGGGGAATCCTCTGCTTCTTCTTCAGTTTCTGCAGAGAGTGTGTTATTGCAGTTCTCGCAGTTCAGTTAAATATTCGAACAGATATAGCCTGAGTTATCCTGCTTACCCTCTCGTATGGATCTGCTGCATGAACCACGAGTAATATCACCAGGATGCGGACATTGTAGCGCCTGCAGAACACGGTTCAGGTGGAGTCTGCATTCCCCCCCACTCACGAGAAATGTTACTCTCCACGATGAAACAGATGTGGCCCCCCCCCTAAAGACGACCATACGCAACAACGCGCGGCGGCTCTATGAGAAAGTGGATGCCTTGCGGGACACTGTCCATGGGTTACGCCACATTGGGACCACGCCGCTGGCATCGACATCCGGCTCCCCCAACCATCCTAGAGGAATCGGATTCCGACCATGGCTAACGATAGGTCTGGCACGCCCACCACGGACGCATCCTTTGACGGGACTAGCCCCCATTCTACGTCCAATTCTTTCCAATCATACCTGCCCACGTTAGGCTAAATTTTTGTGCCTGACTCATGTAGTACTGTCACCTTCAGAGCGTGGTACGGGACTACAAGTCCCACCGCCACACCTCCAAAGTGAATTGCAGTGACGCAGTCACTGCCCTGTACATAATTTTACCGCCTCACCAACACAGACCGCAATAGACCGGTGATGCTGTATTGTAACATATCACACACACACAAAAAAATACACAGTTGGGCGTATACGACTTCACGCAAATGCAAGAAAGAAGTTTTAAAACTACGTCTGGTGATGACACTGGCTCCAGGCCACCCCCGCCCCCTCAATCTGCTCACGGACGCATCCTCATTGTCAGTTAGCGTGTACAATGCAGTGAAGAACGTAAGGCCACGGACGCACCCTCATTGTCAGCGTGTACAATGCAATGAAGAACGTAAGGCCAGCACTTCTAACAGCGTGAGCAAGTGCCGTAGGATCTTTGAATGGTTCAGTGTTCTTGTGTAGAGTGGGATTTTTCTCCAGGGTTTAGAAAAAATCCTTATTTTCATCGGGGCTAAAGTTATGTCATGTCCTTACATGGCACACAAAAACAATACGTTGTCGCTGACGCATTGTTCGGATTAGCAAGTGGGACAAAAAACTAGTTGTGAAACTGCTCCTTTGCCCGTCTTCAGAAAATATACATTTCAATGTAACCTCGACTTGCAGATAATCATTAAGACCAGCTATTCTACAGCTATACTGTTGTGCGAGATCCTTTTCTGTGGTTACGATAAGACTACCGAGTCGTCTTGGGCCTGTGTTGTGTGAATAACAACTGCTGCAAAGTTGCCCTTTAGTATTGAGATGAGACGATTTTTGTTTTCCTTATTGCCTAGGATTTTTTCTTGATACGCTGTCGGGATCACTGTTCCGTCGCACATCCCGACTACTGACATTTGTTTACGTGGTCCTCTAGCTCGCTCAGAATAATTGGTTCCTTTTTTAAGGTAACCATCGAAAACGAACGCAGCACTGTACTTGTACTTAACAAATGAAAGATAACTTTCACAAATTGATGAAAACGGTTGACCCCTGGTCCACATGACTCTGCGCAGTAAATATCCTCCATCTATGGCGTATACACACCCCTGCAGATTTTCCTGTTCAGTTGGTTTGAATGCTTTGCGAAAAACAGACATGGTACCATTCCTCATGCCATAGCCGCCAAAAGGAGACAGCGAATAAGGGGATAATTCGTATTTTAAGAACTCTTATCTGACTGCCTGGCAATCGTGATTCTTTGAAAAATAATCATAATATTTTAGGGGATGGTTTAATCATTCATTTTGATTGCATTCTTCGTGGCAGGAAGTAGCAAAACTCTGTCACAATACTATTATTGTGGTGACCAGGGCGACGACAAAGAACGAACTTTTACCAAGTTAATATTAAATACAAAAAAAACTGGTAGATTCACTCTGCTCGTCAACCATGTGTTCTTCATGGAATATTCGACGGCTTGGAAACGACACTGGAAGCAGTCCTTGTTTCCCGCAAACCCAGTAAACTAGATACTTCTCTGGCGAATGTTAAGAGAATCTCGGAAGGCTGAATTTTTTCTCGCAAGTTGTTCGAGAACTGGTACTGGAAGAGGTACAGTGCGCTCGTGTTTTAATCGACGATCTGTCAGATTTCTGCATGCGTGCTATGTATGGACAGATGGGTCGTCCGAAGAGACTAATTCCATAGAATGATTTACAAATTCACGTTGGAATCGTTCATTCTTCAGGCTATTTTAGGAGTTGTAGCCGTCTGTTGCAACGTAGGTCGTTGACAAGATTACATGCTTTGTGGGAGACACTAAAATGTTTCTTGCTTCACGAATATTATGGAACTATGAATCACTTCCAGGGTTCCCTTTCAGCGTCTCCGAAGTCATATGTTTTTAGTTTAATTTTTTAATGGCCGTCCATTCTTGTATTTCCGGGTGGCGATTTGTCCATTTCAACATTACCTTCTGTCGCACCTTCGGCACGCATGCGCATCGTCATAAGGCATACTAGACAAAGAATTATTGACTAGCAGGAGAGTTCAAGCTGACACCGAGCCACACCGCCACTAATTCTCATATTGGCTTCAGCACAGAGAAAAAGAGTTCACATATTTCTCGCTGTATTCTATATCCAGCTGTACACATTCATTGATCGTTGGACCCCTAAATGCTACCAAATTTCAGGGATGTTTCGCAGGAAGTTGCAACCAGTTTCAGAAGTTTTGTTTGTAGTTGAGATCGAATGTTTTAGGTGTCAGTCGTAGTGTAATAGCGAGCCTGAGTATTACTCGAAATAGGAATTAATGGGTCCAGATCCGTGAAAACATCTACTGCCATCTTGGAAGAAGGGAGTGTCCACAGAAAACCCGCCATGAAGGTGTAGAAGAAAGGGTAATACATGGTCCACGGGAACATTGAAATAAATGGTGTCGCTCATGATTTGGTTGACCATTGGGCCCAAGTCATGGTACGAAGAATACCCAAAATCACCTCCAGCTTTAACTACAGCCTGCGTACACTACGGGTGAAGCCTAATTTGCCCACAGTTGACTCGACGGATTGCTTCGTTTGAAAAGAGGCAAAATCGTGACTCCTCGGAACCCATTACACGCCTTTAATGAGCTGATGCCAATATTTTTTCTTCTTTGGTTCACTGAAGATGTGCGCCTTTCTGTGTCACTGTAAGTCCAAGTAACCATTTCACTAAATTTCTTTCGCTATGTTCGATTAGCAAATCTAAAAACAGTAGAAAAAATAGAAGAATATCGGAAAAACTTAAAACTAGCCGTATCGGACATAGCTTATGAGATTCTGTGGAAGAAAAGTAAATGCAGGAAACGTAGTGGAGCAAGGAATTGGACGCCAGAGATAGAAACAGCTATTACAGAAAAACAAGAAGCCGTCAAGGCGTATGTACTTAATTCCACTAATGAAAAGTATAGTGAATATAGAGAGAAGAGAAAGAAAGTGAAATACATAACTCGGAAAACAGACGCAGAATCGTAGGAATGTTTTATTTGCAATATAGAGCTTCATTTACATGACACACAATGTGTCACTTATAAAGTGGTACGATCACTCAGTACACACTAAAATGATCCTAGTGTGTGTATAATATAGGAGAGAAGGTACGTGTTAATAATATAGGATGGAAGAAGTGTACAGCTCCTTATAAAAAATTTGGTATATGACACTTTAATTCAGACTTTACCTGAACTAAATGACTCAACACTGATGGTAAAATCCTGAATGCAAGACTTAAGAATATCATCTAAAAGCTAATATCTGAAGAACAATCATGTTTTTGAAAAGGATTGTGAACTATTGACAATGTTCTTACGCTGCATTACGTTATAGAAAGAAGACGAGAGTTCAGTACGGAAACCCATCATGCTTTTTCGGATTTTAGAAATCACTCGAAAATGTGAGTAGGAAAATGCTATGGAATATCATGCATGACAGAACGAGGTTATCTAACTCACCTCATAAATGCTCTTAAGAGGCTACACAAAAATATCGAAATTATTAGAGGAAATATAACACCAGTCATTTGACACAAACAACGGTACGACAAGAATGTTGTATTTCCTAAACACTCTGCAACACACATACAGATGAAGTTATCAGAAAATGGAATGTTTTCGACATAAATGGAGTCCTTTAGCATAGTATCACTAGACTAAATATAATTTCATACGAGGATGACCTAACACTTATTAAAAATAAGTAAGATGACCTTGCGATTGTAGTCTATAAGTTGTAGCAGATAGCCTCAGACTACTACCTAACAATGTCGGTAGTTAAAACGAAAGTTATGGTTTTTCAGGGCAGACAACCAGTAAGGTCTGAAACAGTTTTCGATTAAAAAAAAATCTTAGAGCTGGTCACACATTTCAAACATCGAGGATTCTACATCACTTACGAATATAACCATGGCGTGGACCAAAATTAAATAATTTTTTTTCCGTATGTGGAACCATCGTAAGACGTTTACAGAATAAAGCCAGAAAAGAACCCTCCTGAAGTTTTGCAAAAAGTAGCAATACCAGCCCTTACTTACGGAAGTGTAGCATGAGTAAAAATACACCAAGAAAGTAGAATACAAGCTCAAGGAATGAGATACGTAGGAGACTGGAAGAATGTACAAGAAAAAATCGAAAATGAAATGAAGCTGCATGGAAAGGCTTACGAATATATAACCTAAACGAAAAAATTAACGAAAATAGGAGATAATGGAACGAACATGTAAATAGCATCGGTGGCCAAAACCGCGTTAAGGTCTGTCTGATATAAATAGACTGGAAGAACAAACGTAGGAAAACCATACAGGAGATGAAGTACCGCAACAGGAAATTTGTCTAATACATGAAGCGAAGAAGAAGAAAAAGAAGAAAACTATGTTCGCTTGGAAACTGATTGAGAGGGTCTCGCATTCAATGGCCACAGCAATTACTGACTGGTTTGAAATAAATTATCGATTTGAATGCATGACATTCATCACCATTGCCTGTCCTTTACAAGAGTTTTAGACCCGTCGTATTTACTTCGTGTTAGACGTGTGCGCGTGGTACACCAACGTTCGTACACATATGGGGCAGTCTACAAGGACAGACCTACAAATCTGGCCGTTTCATGCACAGTGTTGACGTGGTTATCTGAAAACACGTAGCCTCCTTCCTGCTATATGCACATCACTCATATTCCTTGACATTCGTTAGCTGTAGAGGGTCACATTACATCTTTGTGCCACTTCTACACCGTTAACAGCGCTCTAAAGCGATCAGCGTGATGTTTCAACAGGCGAGCACCACACTCACCGGGGAGGTTATCTCGTGATCGACTTACAAAAAAGATAACACGGGACTTGAGACACCTTGATAGTTTATTTATCTTCCCTCTTCGTCTCATTATCATTCTCCACAAGCGAAGGATTCAGTGAAGCTATACCACCCAACAGAGGAAGATGAAATGAAAGATGGAAGAGAAGATTAATGATCGTTACAGATACCTATCAAAAGAGTGCAATGCTGCACATAGAATGTACATGCAACATATTTGCTGTAGACAAATTTTAAGAGAATGCTTTTTAGCGTTCCGTACCTCATTCGCTAAAAACGAAAATCTTTAAGGCTCACTTTATGTTCATCTGTCTGTCTGTAAGTCCTACTGTTAAAACAGCTTTTCGTCACCAACGGGGAGATTTATCAATTGATTTTTGAGTTACCTTCTACGGTTTACGGTCCCTTAGTGTCGTAGAAAGTTCAATCTTGTAAGTCAATTTACATGACATACTTTCATATTCTCATACCCAGGCATCAACATCTATAGCGTACTTCCCGTTGACTTAGAATCACAAAATTTTGAAGTAAGCAAGGTTTCACACTAAGAGCCAAACAAAAAAATCTCAACACTATTAATCTGTAGGTGTATCACATCAAATTTTTTTCGCCATTTATTATCAGACTGTCTCTTGTTCTAAGGAACGGGTAGACGCTCACATTGTGATTTGATATCACATATTAAGGTCTATAGTCTCTTGGTGGTGGAATAATGTGAACTTCTAAGCCAATGCAACTGAAAGACACGGCCATTTACGTCACATATTTCGATTCTCGTAAACCCACTCATGCAAACGTGAGGGATGAATCCCGTTGGTCCAGAATCACGAAATTTGGCAAGAAGCAGGTTTCACATAGAAATCTCGAATGTATTTGAATCCCTGGCACCGATATTTTGCGGGTATAAATGTAGACAATAGGCAAAATTAATCGAGAATCTCGAGTTTCTACGGAACCCCAAACGCGTCTACTATCGCCTGGCCAATTTTTTAAGTAACATCCGTGTGGGAAGATAATATCAAAATTGAATCACATTAATTTATGTACTATTAAAGCAGAGAAATTGTGCCTTCCTTTTTAATTGCAGAGGAAAAAAACTTTCTATCCCCTAATTACAATATTTAATAGGTATTTTTCAGAAGATTCTATACCCCAAAAAATTCGTTTCTGTGACGAAGGCTATTTGATCTTGGTGCTCACTAGGAAGAAAATACCAGAAAAAGACATCCAAAAAGTAATAATTATTTATTATTTTGTAGTTTCTGCACCAAGATTTTAATACTGGACTATCATCAGGGATAAATTATTTAAGTATCCTTTATCTGTAGTTCTTTCGAGCCAGCAAAATTCTCTTCATTCAGAGCTCCGTTGAAGAGTACATTTCGTTCGAAGTGTGTCGTTGATACGGTTTATGAGATACTACGCTGTCGTACTACATCTAGGTTATACGTTATTTATCCATGTATGTGCAGCCGCACGGTCTTGGGCGCCTTGTCATAGCCCGCGCGTTTCCCCCCGTCGGAGGTTCGAGTCCTTCCTCGGGCATGGGTGTGTGTGTTGTCTCAGTGTAAGTTAGTTTAAGTTAGATTAGGCAGTGCGTAAGCTTAGGGGTCGTTGATGTCAGCAGTTTGGCCCCATAAGACCTTCCCGCAAATTTCCAAATTTTTTCAATGTATATGCAAAGCTAGAAGTGGCCTTGTCCTGGAGTTTCATGTAAAATGTGGTAAAATAAATGGAAACATCTAGGAGCAACAGAAAATTATGTTTCTAACCGTATCTCTCCAAATTAACTGGTATAAAACTGGCAGTAATGAACGAGTGATATCTCCTGTGACGCAAGACAGCTGCGACTTCCATAGCGACATCAAATCTACTGCTACACGTCGGAGTGAGCTGTGGCCACTCGAAAATCTGGAAGTATGGTTCTCCGTGGTGACAACGCACTTTTTGCAGTGTCACCAATTAATTTTGTGGAGTTTTGTTACGGCATTAAAAGCGCAAGGATTGCACACTTCTCTGAATAATCTCTAATACCAGCTCTGTAAGAGTCCACAAAGACGAACTGTATTCACGAAATATTCTAATTAGATTTGTAAGCAATCGGCGTCATATGTGAAATCCTTAAATTCACTTGGACTCCTTTCGCTAAATCCCCAACGGCCATCAATGTTTCTCACGGCTAGATATGCGTCTTCATTAAAAACTACATTGCCCAGCACAGATCAGCTCTAGCACTGGCGCTTATTATTAACACCAATGGCTGGTCACCGACCGCGTAGTTACACGATCTCGGATCTTCCCGTCTATTTCCACGCAATAATCCATGTCAATAACTGTTGTAGGTGGCAGTGGTGTAGGGGTCAGTGTCGCTTTGCGCGTCGAGCGAAGAGGTCGTGGTTTTCTACGGCCTGTGCCGCAGCGCCGCTTGTGTCGAAGCTACTCAGTCTTGATGGTGCATCGGCCGGAGTCACATGGTAGTTGCGTAGCGGAGTTTGCCGTCGTTTCTCTCTCGGTGGCGGTGACTTCTGCCCGCGCCATGGAGTCTGTCTAGTCTCCTAAGTCTATTCCTCATCGAGCTACTGTTCCTTTCACTTTTGACAAGAGTATGCGTCGTGTTCACGATTGTTTGGCTGATGCTATCCGTGGTAGATACTGCTTACTTTGATTCTGATTTGTATGCATTCTTTGTGAAGTTTTATGATCTCGTGCAAGTAGAACGGCTTCTCTCTCTGATTGGTTCTAAAGTGTTGTTTACACATCGAGATGATTCCGTTAGTCAAGTCCTCCTTGAAAATGCGGCACTCGAGTATACTACGGTTGGAGTTAATAACATTCCTCCTGAAGTGGACGATTCATTTCTTAAAACGGCGTTGCTCCCGTTTGGAATCATACGGCATCTCCGATGGGAACGCTGGACAGCACAACATCGCTTACAATGTTATAATTGTATCCGGTCTTTGGACATGTGCTTTAAAAAGAATATTGGTTCCCGCTTAACTGTTTGTGGTTACCAGGTCCATGTTACGTATGCAGGGCAAGAAGAAACCTGTTTTCTCTGTAATGAAAGTGGTCATCTCACATCCGACTAACCGCGCCGTGCTACTGTTCTGACGTCGTCTTATCAAAAACGTCGTCCGTTAACATTAGCAGACATAGTGTCTTCGCAGTTTACTGACAGTCAATCTCTAGCTTTAAGCGATGTTGGGACGACATAACCCCCTACTCCTCGGGAATTTCCACCATTACCGGTGCGTCCCGGTACGGCCTCTGTCCATGAGTGGACGACGACTCCTGAAGTGCAAGTCAAACTCCGGCGGACTGAGGACGGTAGACATTTCGAGAGCGTCCCTCTCCAGTCTCGCGCTTGTGATACGGCGTTGACAGAGGGTGCACCTTCTGGCGGCACGGGGTGTCTACTGACGTGAATTGTGATTCAAGTATTACCAGAAATGATGTAGCTGCTTCTGTTGATGCTGAAATCTGTGTTGTATGTGCGTCCCTCACTTCACGTGAGACACGACGGTTCCCGTGAGTTCCGATGTTCCCGCAGCAACGTTGCCTGCTGGCCAGTCTTTACAATGTTCCAGTGAAATAGCACCCCTCCTCCACGCTGAGACGGTGGGGCAACGGGATTCTACAGGTTTTCATCCTGATGATCGGGTGACGCAATCTGACACCGGCACTGCATAACCCGTGTTTTTTGTATCTGATGTTGCTGTAAGTCGTTCTGAGTTGTGCTCCCCGACTTCCGATGAGTGCAGTGTGATGGCTCCTCTATCAAATCGGAGTGTTGCATGCCCCCAACCCTTCGACATCATGAGTGTGTGTTTTCACGGAGTGGTGTGAAACAGCGTTTGCAACCTGCACGTGCAGCGGCGCGTCGTAAAAAGAGAAACGAGGATTCCTCGGATTCCGACGGGGAGGATTAGAATTATACCTTCTTTCCACCGCCTACGGACGTTGGGAGAGATGGGCGTGATGACTGCATTTTCGAGAGCGTTGTTTCTTTGACCTTACATGTGCTGAAGGATGCAGGCATATCCATTTCTAACGCTTAATGTTCATACGATACGTTCCCAATTACGGTTTTCTACTTTACGGGAGTTTACTTACGATTCCCAAGCTGATATCGTGTGTTTACAAGAGGTGTTATTTGATGTGTTTTGTCTTCCTGGATAAACTACGTTTTCAGTGCCGCGGCCGAAAATTGTACCGGTATGGCTTTTCTTTATCGAGATGGAATCCCGCTGACGGACTTCAAACAGCTAAATGATGGTCGCGGTATAGGCTGTAGTTATTATGACCTCACCTTAATTTTTCTTTACGCTCCATCTGGATCCGGTCGTTCATTCGACCGCGCGCTGTTTTATAAGAAATAAGCTGTTTAATTACTCCGTCGGAAATGGCGCAAGGTTTTGTTAGGGGGCCATTTTAAATTCGTCTTACGTAGTGTCATAAACTTAATGATATGGTGACTTTCTTTGCATCTCCAAGATGCTTGGGTTTGCAGATATCCTACATGGGTGCGGTTTACGTTATTTACAGCTACTTCAAATAGCCAATTGGACCGCTTTTATTTATCTCCCCCATCCGTAGTAAAATCCTATAAATCTATCGATTGATGTAATTCCTGCCAGTTTCACTGATCAATGTGCTGTTTCAATTACTTTTACCCACGGCCCGCAGCGGGCCCATCTTTCGTGCCCTTTGTTGAAGCTAGACACATCTCACGGACCTCTGTCTGGAAGACATCATCGCAGACGTACGACGGCGAACAATTCAGTCCCAGGCACGTTATCCCTCAATTCTAGAATGGTGGGTTACCTTTGCTAAACCTCGGGTTCCTAATACACTCAAGCGTTTTAGCGCTGAAAAAGCGGCTGAAATAAGGCGAACTAGGAAATTTTATTATGCTGTCCTTCAAGATCTTCACGATAAAGCTCGTGATGCCCCATTGAGAGTCGTAGACGTCCACCGTGTGAAGGAAAAACTTCTACAACTCAAACGTAGGCAAATGGACGGTTTCCCCTTGCGTTCACAGCCTCGTTCAATCGTACAGGATTAGTTAGCCTCTCTCTATCATCTTCTTCGGCTTCACCAACGATCTCAAAAGACGTGTATTACTACCATTCATTCTCTAGATGGACGTGAGTGGTCCTCCCAATCTGATATCATGCATGAACTTTACCATTACTTTTCTGACCTTTACACTGAAGTGGATTCAGACAGTCTGCCGTCTGTTGACTTTACCTCCCTCCTTTGTAGTGTTGTTACACCAGCTGGAAGAGTTTCTCTCTGTATTCCATCGCCATGATATACTTGATATCGTAGTTCGTTCTCCCTCCCACAAATCACCTGGCCCCGATGGCCTTCCAAAAGAATTTTATATTCGATTTTGGCTCTTAATTGGAGATACGTTAACTTCCATGGTGACTGAAGTACTCCACGGAGGCCTTCCCCGGCCCAGCTTTAAGGTTGCTAAAATTGTCCTGATCTCAAAGACGTCGGGACGTTTGCTTGTGGACCAGGTTCGCATATAACCCTCTTCAACTATGATTATAATACAGTGGCGCGATCGGTAAATAGCAGACTATCGGTGTTGCTGGCTACCATTATCGCGAGCCATCAAAGCTGTCTTCAGGATCGTACTCTCCTGACTCCCGTTGCTGAATGTCGTGATCTAATTTCGATTGCTTCCACCATTCCCATGCCAAGCGCTTTCCTTTTCATTGATTTTCACCATGCGTTCGACCGCGTTTATCATGGATTTCTCATGGGAATATTGACGACTGTTGATTTTAATCATGCTGCACGACTGTTGTTTAGTTCACTAATTGCTGGTATTCGAACGTCCATTGACGTAAATGGCCGATTTACTTCCCCCATCGCTGTGTGTCAGGTCTTCCTTCAAATGTGTCCATCATCTATGTCGCTCTACGTTCTGTTTCTGGAATCCTTATGTGATCTATAACTGCTCGTTTGGGTGGCTGGTCGCTGTTGGGAGAAAGGTTTATTCTTCGGGCATATGATGCTGCTGACGTTGTGGTTTTTCTCCGTACCACTGATGATATACCACTGCTGAAGGAAGTTTTGGATGCTTTCTGTCGTCTTACGGGAGCGCGGGTTAATGACCAGAAATGTCGATTACTCAGTTAGCGAGGATTTGACGCTCTTGAAATTCCATGGGCTTTGAAGGTCACCCGCTATCGATCGTTAGGGTTGTAATTGACAGTTGTCCGCTAAAGATGGCTACGATAAACTGGACGTCTGTCACGGATAAGATTCAGGGAGCAATCATTGAACACGAGCGTCGCTCTCTCTCACTTCTTCACAAGGTCCGGGCCATGGAAATGTATGTGTTAGGTAAGGCTTATTTTACTGCACAAATCTTTATACTTCCCGCGATGATGTACCGCAAGTTGCAAAGTTTAACTGCCAGGTTTATCTGGCACAACTCTATATTTCGCGTGCGTTATGGGGTAATGGCGCGGCTCCGTCTGCTGCGAGGTTTGGGTCTCCCTGACATTCGAGTTAAGGCTTCTGCCTTATTCCCCCGTCGCACCGTTTTCACACGTCTACGCGCTCCCCAGTCACTAATAGCCTGCCTTCATGACTGTATCCGACCGGCGAGTTTAACACCTCCAATAGAAATTCGCAGGATTAGTTATAAACTAAGGCAAGTTGAGGAATTTTTTCTTCAAGTCAGTTATTTAAGAGTAAATATCCTTTCTCAAGGGAATCTCTTCCTAAAAATGCTGTTATGCCGCTGGCCAGTTCCTTATAGCATTCCCTGTGTGAAAGCCCTGTCGCCAGAAACGAACTGAAAGATTGTTTGGTCTAACGTTAGCCTCCCGATTTTCCTGATGGAAGTGGCGTCCTCTTGGTATCAAGTTGTTCATGATACTGTACCTACCAACATGGGACTTTTTCGTATTGTCCTTAGTGTGACGGATCGCTGTACACGTTGCCATGAAACTGATACATTATATCATCGGTCGATCTCCTGCGGCTTCGCCCACAACTGGCTTTTCTCCTCAGGACGTCGAAGGCGGCTATCTCGGGGAAGATTCTCGTGCGTCCCGACTCAACCTCCATTCCTCGGTCGAAGAAAAATGCCATCATGTTGCTTGTTGGACATTATGTCCACTGCTTGATGGTGAGTGGATATGACGCAGATCCGAATATATGGCCACAGCCCATTGGACGTGTATCAGGATGCCACGTTATCGAGAGTTTTTTACTAATATGCTGTATCTTGTTTTTCATCGACTAGGAGTTGGATGAGCTGAAATTCCCCCGCCCCTTTTTTGTTGACACCCTTGTTTGTATTTAAATGTTACACGCTGGAGAAGTGACGGAGGGAAGACGCGGTGGGCACGTTAAAATTAACGCCATGTTCCTACATTTACGATTTTCCGATTTAACCCTTTTGTTTTTGTCGAGATGACTTCTTTTGAATTATTTTTAATTGATTCTCTTAAATAAGTGATTTGGAGTGAGAAAAAAAGCGGTAGCGTCTTTTAATACGGATCAAAAAGCTCTAGGTGCTGGCTTAGATCCCAGCTAAGGAATACACTTTATGTAAAGATCATCAGCTATGGCACCAAGGACTCTTCAACAGGATTGCCAATTATACTTGAAATGTGGATAGGGATTTTGTCCAGGCTCTGGATCTTGGTGTGTGAAACTATCGGTAATTACGAATAATCAATAGCGGTCAACGGTATGAATGAGCAAAACGCAGTGCAGAACATAGTATTAGAAACACGTAACGTGAGTACACATGACTTGTGTCCTCTAACTGAGAAAGTGTCATGATTGCCCCTCCATTGGCCAAAGTGTCAGATCTAGCCTATCATTTGTATACCCAGGAAGGGAACTTTCCAAGAGTAGGAGGCCATGATAAAAGGATTGAACTTACCATAATACCGTTATATTCTACGACTTCGGATGTGAAACTAAAATATCTGTAAAAGGTCACTCTAAAGGCTCAATGTAGATATAGTTGTGTAGATGAAGTGAAATCGAAAGAACTCCTGGATTTCTGGTCTGACTAATGAAGGATAGTATCAACAGGACCAGAAAATAATGTAACGAGGGTGGAACTCATTTCGAGTAGGAGAGTAGGACACAAAGTTCAGTTACTACGAACTATTCAGTGACATGGATAATCTGAAGAGAATCGACAGGAAACTATCACTAACGAATGTAGCTCAGGTTTAGATGTTGAGTGACGAGCAGAAGTTGAAGAGATGGATATAGTGTAAGACGACATTTAAAGCAGGATCTAAAGCTAATAACCTTAGGGGATTAGAACACTGTGGTGGAGAAAGGAACAAGAGAGTTAGGGAAGAATACGGTGTCGGTATTAGGAATAGAGAGGATAAAGACATCATGAGATGTGAAATAAATTTCTGTTGGTAAATTCTGAGCACAATTACAGAATCACAACAGAAAGAGATCTTCTTGGAACAGGCTCGAATGTATGAGAAGATAGCACCTGGATTACAGCTTACTGACACAGATATTTCGATGTCAGATACTGGAATGTAAGACATACACAAAAGCACTTAGAATCAGTGGGGAGGCTTGCGTGCCTCAGCGATACAGATGGCCATACTGCATGTGCAACCACAACGGAGGGGTATCTGTTGAGAGGCCAGACAAACGTGTAGTTCCTGAAGAGGGGCAGCAGCCTTTTCAGTAGTTACAGGGGTAACAGTTTGGATGATTGACTGATCTGGCCTTGTAACACTAACCAAAACAGCCTTGCTGTGCTGGTACTGCGAACGGTTGAAAGCAAAGGGAAACTACAGCCGTAATTTTTCCCGAGGGCATGCAGCTTTACTGTATGGTTAATGATGATGGCGTCCTCTTGGGTAAAATATTCCGGAAGTAAAATAGTCCCCCATTGGGATCTCCGGGCGGGGACTACTCAAGAGGACGTTGTTATCAGGAGAAAGAAAACTGGCGTTCTACGGATCGGAGCGTGGAATGTCAGATCCCTTAATCGGGCAGGTAGGTTAGAAAATTTAAAAGGGAAATGGATAGGTTAAAATTAGATATAGTGGGAATTAGTGAAGTTCGGTGGCAGGAGGAACAAGACTTTTGGTCAGGCGAATACAGGGTTATAAATACAAAGTCAAATAGGGGTAATGCAGGAGTAGGTTAAATAATGAATAAAAAAAATAAGAATTCGGGTAAGCTACCACAAACAGCATAGTGAACACATTATTGTGGCCAACATAGACACGAAGCCCACGCCTACTACAGTAGTACAAGTTTATATGCCAACTATCTCTGCAGATGACGAAGAACTTGAAGTAATGTATGACGAAATAAAAGAAATTATTCAGATAGTGAAGGGAGACGAAAATTTAATACTCATGGGTGATTGGAATTCGGTAGTAGGAAAAGGGAGAGAAGAAAACGTAGTAGGTGAATATGGATTGGGGGTAAGAAATGAAAGAGGAAGCCGTCTGCTAGAATTTTGCGCAGAGCATAACTTAATCATAGCTAACACTTGGTTTAAGAATCATGAAAGAAAGTTGTATACATTGAAGAACCCTGGAGATACTAAAAGGTATCAGATAGATTATAATGGTAAGACAGAGATTTAGGAACCAGGTTTTAAATTGTAAGACATTTCCAGGGGCAGATGTGGACTCTGACCACAATCTATTGGTTATGAACTGTAGATTGAAACTGAAGAAATTGCAAAAAGGTGGGAACTTAAGGAGATGGGACCTGGATAAACTGAAAGAACCAGAGATTGTACAGAGTTTCAGGGAGAGCGTAAGGGAACAATTGACAGGAATGAGGGAAAGAAATACAGTAGAAGAAGAATGGTAGCTTGGAGGGATGAAGTAGTGAAGCCAGCAGAGGATCAAGCAGGTAAATAGACGAGGGCTAGTAGAAATCCTTGGGTAACAGAAGAAATATTGAATTTAATTGATGAAAGGGGAAAATATAAAAATGCAGAAAATGAAGCAGGTTAAAAGGAATACAAACGTCTCAAAAATGTGACTGACAAGAAGTGCAAAATGCTAAGCAGGGATGGCTAGAGAATAAATGTAAGGATGTAGAGGCTTATCTCACTAGGGGTAAGATAGATACTGCCTACAGGAAAATTAAAGAGATCTTTGGAGAAAAGAGAACCACTTGTATGAATATTAAGAGCTCAAATGGAAACCCAGTTCTAAGCAAAGAAGGGAAAGCAGAAAAGTGGAAGGAGTATATAGAGGGTCTATACAAGGGCGATGTACTTGAGGACATTATTATGGAAATGGAAGAGGATGTAGATGAAGATGAAATGGGAGATATGATACTGCGTGAAGAGTTTGACAGAGCACTGAAAGACATGAGTCGAAACAAGGCCCCGGGAGTAGGCAACATTCCATTAGAACTACTGACGGTCTTGGGAGAGCCACTCCTGACAAAACTCTACCATCTGGTGAGCAAGATGTATGAGACAGGCGAAATACCCTCAGACTTAAAGAAGAAAATAATAATTCCAATCCCAAAGAATGCAGGTGTTGACAGATGTGAAAATTACCGAACTATCAGTTTAATAAGTCATAGCTGCAAAATACTAACGCAAATTCTTTACAGACGAATGGAAAATCTAGTAGAAGCCGACCTAGGGGAAGATCAGTTTGGATTCCGTAGAAATATTGGAACACATGAGGCTATACTGACCCTACGACTTATCTTAGGAGCCAGATTAAGGAAAGGCAAACCTACGTTTCTAGCATTTGTAGACTTAGAGAAAGCTTTTGACAATGTTGACTTGAATACTCTATTTCAAATTCTGAAGGTGGCAGGGGTAAAATATAGGGAGCGAAAGGCTATTTACAATTTGTATAGAAACCAAATGGCAGTTATAAGAGTTGAGGGGCATGAAAGGGAAACAGTGGTTGGGAAGGGAGTGAAACAGGCTAACAGCCTCTCCCCGATCTTACTCAATCTGTATATTGAGCAAGCAGTGAAGAAAACGAAAGAAAATTTCGGAGTAGGTATTAAAATCCATGGATAAGAAATAAAAATGTTGAGGTTCGCCGATGACATTGTAATTCCGTCAGAATCAGCAAAGGACTTGGAAGAGCAGTTGAATGGAATGGATAGTGTCTTGAAATGAGGATATAAGATGAACATCAACAAAAGCAAAACGCGGATAATGGAATGTAGTCGAATTAAGTCGGGTGATGCTGAGTGTATTAGATTAGGAAATGAGACACTTAAAGTAGTAAAGGAGTTTTGCTATTTGGGGAGCAAAATAACTGATGATGGTCGAAGTAGAGAGGATATAAAATGTAGTCAGGCAATGTGAAGGAAAGCGTTTCTGAAGAAGAGAAATTTGTTAACATCGAGTATAGAATTATGTGTCAGGAAGTCGTTTCTGAAAGTATTTGTATGGAGTGTAGCCATGTATGGAAGTGAAACATGGACGATAAATAGTTTAGACAAGAAGAGAATAGAAGCTTTCGAAATGTGGTGCTACAGAAGAATGCTGAAGATTAGATGGGTAGATCACATAACTAATGAGAAGGTGTTGGAGAGGATTGGGGAGAAGAGAAGTTTGTGGCACAACCAGACTAGAAGAAGGGATCGGTTGGTAGGACATGTTCTGAATCATCAAGGGGTCACCAATTTAGTATTGGAGGGCAGCGTGGAGGGTAAAAATCGTAGAGGGAGACCAAGAGATGAAGACACTAAGCAGCTTCAGAAGGATGTAGGTTGCAGTAGGTACTGGAAGATGAAGAAGCTTGCACAGGATAGAGTAGCTTGGAGAGCTGCATCGAACCAGTCTCAGGACTGAAGACCACAACAACAACAACAACAGAAAAACCATAAATGGAAGCGAGGTACGTGGGAAGGAGCAATGGTTAACGTAAGAGATAATTGAGTTCAGGAACAAAAGAAGGAGGAAATTACTTACAACCATCACACGTGCAAGTTTTATCATGTGAATTTCCTTTGTTCCAACATGTATATACTGCACATTACCTACCAGTTTCAGCTCTTCGTCATTATCCAACATAAAGCTCATTGGTGATGCGTGTACCACGTTTAAAAATTTCAGCATTGGTGTGTCCTTTCTCACACTACTGACTGCTAAACAGTGGCGACTAGCGAAAACAACCACTGATGGCTGGAGGCAACGTATGCTACTGGGTAGTATCATTCTGAGGGATTAAACGTTAACGTTGAGAGCCATTCTGGAACTTATATAAATTTTTCGGTTGAGGACTGTCTTAATTATCGACTAACTTTCGTGTCATTGCCTGATTATGCTGCTAGTTATTATTTTAGACTCTGAGGGCTGAGATGTGAGACTGTGTGTTAATAGAGGCAGCAGGCCCATAATGAGAGCTCCGTGGGAATCTTGACAGTTCGAGAGTAGTATGTCATTTAATGGGACTTTACTGTAAAGTGTATAAAATTAAATCTGTAACATTTCCGCTACTTAACTATGATTTTAAGTAATAACGCACACGTAATTTCATGTACATCGGTGCTAAGTTGTAGGACACGACTCGTAGCATGCACCAGGCACGTTAGTTACAACACATCGGAATTATCAGCAAGCATGATACTCATGTAGGTCAGAAAGAGGCGAAACCGCTACTTTGCATAAGATAAACGGAATCTCGATGAAAATCATCTTCACTCTATGCGAGCGCCTGTGTCGTAAAACTTATAAACTTCCATTCCTACACCTGCGGCGAAGAGTATTTCATCGACACTGCAATATAAATTATTTTACTACATTTTTCAGACTGAATGTTTCACTCTGTAGTGGAATGTGAGTCAGAGTGTGAGAGTGGACTCTCCCTCCCACCCTCACCCGCCACATTTTGAAATGTGACACACACACCCACATAACGAACGCTACACATTTGAAAACGGCCAAGGGAGGAAACTGGCTAGTAATGAGAAACATATACGTGGTTCATTAAACGCACTCTGCATAATAAGACTGATAGCCAATGGTGGTTTGAACAGGTTTCATCATTTAGAAGCTACTTTGAAGCTGTGAACCCAAATATGAAGTAACTGAAAGAGGTACAAAAACCTTCAGAAAAAACCATAGCTATGTAATTGACTTATCAATGAAATGAATAGGAATTCAGGTCATCTAAAGCGATCAGGTGCGGGAACAAAGCGAAGATATCGGAAAGGAACTGGTCTTCAGAAGGTCGGGTTCAGCGTGTACATAATTCAGAGGCAAGAGAAATGCTCTCAACATTTAGAGCACATACGGAATTCCCCCGTTGAACCCAGGAGAGAGATCGATAAGTGGAAAGCGTTTGTTGAATGTGTCCAACTGGGAAGGAGCTGTTTACAGAAGTGATATAAGAAGAAATGGAAGTCGATGTGGAAGACACAGAGGATTGATTAACAGTGTCAGAGGGTAACCAAGCTACTGAAAAATCGTAACTAAAGATTGAACAAGGAACAGATAATATTCCTTCAGTACTTCTAGAATCTTTATGTAGGATGTACTTTACTCCTATTTTAACGATGTGTTGTAATTAGTATTAACTTAAATTTTTAACTAAATTCTTCAAGCCTATAATGCTAATTCCGATACTGCTAGTACTCTATGAATGTTCGACACTTGCATGGAATACTTCCAGAAATAGAGAAACAGGGTATCAGGCAATGCTGCGCTACCTGTGCTCTTGAGAATTACGTGAGCTAACGAGGTATCCTGGTTGTCATTTCCAATGAAACATATAAGCATGATATTATTCAGTACCTCAGTCTTTATTTCGGTAGCTTCTGATCACTCGTTGTCCTCGTCAAAAACAAATCATCAGAAATTCAAGGAAAAGCGCAAATGCAGCTCATAAGACGCCCGAGCTGTTGTATACGCCGTCGACACTTGCAGATCATGGTTGGCGAGCTGATTCACGACTTTGGAATGTAAGCCATTCGACCACGCCAGACATTCACCCAGAACGC
The DNA here is from genome assembly GCF_021461385.2 of Schistocerca piceifrons. Taxonomy (NCBI): domain Eukaryota; kingdom Metazoa; phylum Arthropoda; class Insecta; order Orthoptera; family Acrididae; genus Schistocerca; species Schistocerca piceifrons. The sequence continues at coordinate 280,230,340 of NC_060144.1, forward strand.
ATTCGGGCACGATGAACACGACCCGTGCCTCGTCATGAATGTGAGGCCACAAAGTCTTCGATCGTGTTTTTTGAACACCTTGCTACGCTCACTGATGTGCCCATTTCTGTTTCACACGTAACTAGCGGCTGTCCCCTTTCATTTACGGGACAATCAAACACTTCGTCTCTAGTAAACCCCACGTGACGGAGCGTTCAATATTGTTGAGTGGAGGTAATGGGCACGATTTACTGTAGAAATGTTATGGCGTATAGGACTTGACACGGGTCTTCTCTGACGCAGATGTTTCGCCGTTTGTGCCCTTGCATCCGCCGGCGTGCCGCTGACCGCGAGGAGCGGAAGAAGCTGAAGAAGAACAAGAAGGCGCAGGTGAGTACAGGCTCTCTACGTCACACCAATAGCATACAAAACTTACTCTCGGCAGGATATCTCTCCATGAGTCATACTTAGTTGCTTGATCCAAAAACTTGATATACATCTGTAAATGACGATTTGCGTGTGGCCATCGATGTGGCTATTGCCAATATATTTTTCGTTTTGCACCCTCGGACAGGCAACACGCCAAATGTGTTTGAAAGAGTGACTACCCAGCAGATGAAAATTTTTCATGATGTAGGTGAAGGTAGATCAGCATTATGGTAGGGCTGCCTTTCATTTGTGGAAAAAAATGTTCAAATGAGTGTGAAATATTGTGGAACTTAACTGCGAAGGTCATCAGTCCCTAAGTTTACACACTACTTAAACTAAATTATCCCAAGAACAAACACACACACCCATGCCCGAGGGAGGACTCGAACGTCTGCCAGGACCAGCCGCACATTAGTTTTACACTAAGCGAAACTCGATGTGTAAAAGTGCATTTCGAGATATTTTACCCTTTCACTGCAGTGACCTGATCTACGGATGCTACACGCTTTTATTCTCTATTATTATACGAGATTATCTCCGGTTGTAGGAGCTAAATGCCTTTGATAATTATATAGTAGGTTTGCGAATAAATATCATGTGAAAAGCAGAAGAAAAGCACCAGCCTTATTATGTTTGATGAAGACCTGGGGTTTTCAGTCGACGGTTTGGACTTGCACCCATCTCAGACAAACTACGGGAAAGCAGGTTAAGATGATACGGACACGTCATGCGAATTAAAGTAGAGTCGGAGGCAAGAATAGATATGCACCTGGGCACAAATGGCCGATGACCTCGTGGCAGATCCAAGACACGATGACTGGACCACATCAATAAAGATAAGAAATTCATCAATTCCACCGACAGAAAATCACCTGACAGAGCCGAATGAAGTAAGATATACCAACAAGACGACGCTGCTAGCGCTGGATAAACACTAGAAAGTAGTAAAACAAGCCTTCGATTTTTCAAAGAAGCCACCTCACTCACATCATTCATACTAGTCTTACACTACAGTATATTGGAAGTAAATAGTTAATACGACCTTCCACTTTGGTTTCTGACAGTTTATTCTCCTTCATAAAAGAGTCAGTGACTTTCTCAAATGCCTAAGTGTCCTGCCTGGCGTCAGCATACGCCGAGTACGACTACTTAAAGGATGAATGAACGACTGACATAACCAACAGAAGTAATGGGACCTGTCCTGGTACAGATGTAGAAAGGACAATGCGCCAGCTATAGACGGTGCAGACCAGCTACTGCTAGGATCTCGCTTACTGGACGCTGAGCATTTGCTCACTTTTCGTGACTAGCTGCTACCATACCCCCATTTAGGGTTGATAATTACAGTTGGTCTCACACTGATTACCACACTGTCGTTGACGACGTAAACAGGCACTACACCCTATAGGACCTCACGAGACGAATCTACAATCTACAGTCACAGTTAACAGCAACGCGCACACATGTCGAGGGAAATGAGTGTGAATAATATAAACTTTCCCCATTTAGGATGATGATCCTTTACAACACAGACTAATCGTAGTGACACACATTATTAAAATGTTTCATGCCGCAAAAAAAAAAAAAAAAAAAAAAAAGACACCGCTCTCGCTGCGTTCAGCGAATCGCCTTACTGTATCGGCACAGATGGCACAGTTCTTCACCACGAAGTCAACTCATATCATACGAAAATGTTCACATTAGGGATGCACGATGATGGCAAGGCTTCGATGCTGATTTCCATTTCAACGCTCACGTCTGCGCATCGATGATGGGCAATAACCGACGCTAAATATTGAATTAGGAGAATGATGTTAGTAGCTGATATTTACTTGTAGAACTCACTGAGTCTGTCTTCACTCTCATTCCTAACACCAAACCCATATTCCCAGTAACCCCCTCTTCTACTCGTTCCCCTACAACCGCATTCCAGTCCCCCATTACTAACAGTGTTTCATCTCCTATTACTTATTGAAATACCCGTTCACTATATTCATATACTTCATTTCTTCATTGTCAGCTTTCAACGTCGGCATGTATACATCTAGTATTATTTTCGGTATTTATTTGCTGCCTATTCTGATGAGAACAACCCTATCACTGAACTGTTCACGGCAATAAACTCTCTGTCCAACGTTCCTATTCACAACGAATCCTACTGCCATCATACCATTCACTGCTGCTGCTGATATTATCCTATATTCAACTGACTATAAATGTTTGTCTTCCTTTCATTTACTTCATTGACCCCACTATATCTAGATTATGCCTTTGCATTTCCAGTTTCAGAATTTATAGCTTCTCTACCATGTTCAGACTTTGGACATAATCACATCCGGCTCTCAGAACATTATCCTTTCGTCCGTGACTTAATCTTTCTCTCACGGTCACCTCCATCTTCGCAGTCTCCGGGGTCTTTTGCCAGTGGGGAGAGCATCATGACACTTTTTCAATTCACAGTCCACAGATTCTGTGGATACACATAATGCGTCTATAATGCAGCGGTTTCCATTGCCTTCTGCTTCCTCTAACCGTTGATCATTGCTTATGTTCCACCTTTGTAGGCAGCTTTCCTCCCCAAGGGCAAGAGTGTGCCCTAAACGTCAGTCCGCTCCTCTGTCCTCTTTGACAAAGTCGTTTTCAGAATAAGGTTTAGTTCTTTTGCCGGAAGTCTTCTGCCGTAAGAGATACAAAAGAGGTGCCACAGCTGACTATGATAAACTTTATGTAGCAACTCAAATCATCCAGTTATCCTATGCAACCCTATAACGTTACTGATTCATCTTCTGGAGTGGCGCAAAAAGTTGCAACCATGTTAATCGACAGAAAAGACTAGCGGCCCTCATTAGCTGCAGTATTTTGCTGTGTAATATTTCGACTGTGGTTACCTCGTTTTGAAGTAACCCATTTTAACTACACAAATTCAGATGTATAATTTCACGTACACCTTAAAATATGAGGGCTGTCCAGAAAGTAAGTTACGATTGATCGCGAAATGAAAATCGCAGTGAAAGTCAGAAATGTTCCATTTGTAACAGATAGCTACACCTATCAGCTACTTCTCTACGTAGTCGCCGTTCTGACTCAGACATTCGTCGTAGCGTTGTACCAACTTTCCAATACCCTCATCATAGAAGCAGCCGCCAGTGCTTTCCGCCAATTCTCTACGCTGGCCAAAAGCTCGTTGTCTGTGCCAAAATGTTGTCTTCACAGCCAGCGGTTCGTTTGAGCAGAGATGAAACTCAGTTGGAGACAATTGCGGGCTGTATTGTGGGTAACCAAACATTTCCAATTGAAACGATGCAGGAACATCTTCATTGCCCGTGCAGAATGAGGCTGAGAATTGCCTTGAAGAAGAAGCCGCACGACAGTTATGTGATGTTGGTTGCATAGCTTCAGGGAAAAATTCTCACCAGGCCCTCGTACTTGGCGGGAGACACTATTTTCTATAACATCTTTACGCGCTCACTAAGAGCTCAGGAATGAAAAGAGCGACGTAATTCTACCTAGAGTCATACTAGAGACACTGCCCAACACATCTCTGCAAAGGTTTATCGGATTTTCATAGTCGTTTCCATTTCGCGACCGATCGTAACTTACTTTCTGGACAGCCCTCGTAGTAAATTGGTGAGCACCCCATACGACCTGATGAACGTAGCATCACCAGAATACACATAAAAAAACCTGCAGCACTAACGAGAAGTTGGACGACATAAACGAAAGTTGGTAGCCGTCTTTCTACATTTGAAACAAGACGACTATTTAAATTTCGCACCCGTCACCTGAGAGTGGCGTTAGTAGCACCACTATGACTTTTCAATCACGTTTCCTTGAAATACAGGCTGTAGCACCACTATGACTTTTCAATCACGTTTCCTTGAAATACAGGCTGTAACGGTCGTAAATGTTAATTATTTTTGAGACGAGACATGGTTAGTAGACGACAGTAAAGTACGTCGTTATCAACACCTCACTTAGTTAGAATAGGACCATGTGATAGAGCTACGAGAAGCTGGATGTTCCTTCTGCAATATTGCAGAGATATTTGGAAAGAATGTAGCTACTGTGCTTGATTGCTGGCAGAGATGGTCACGAAACCGTACGGTCGCAAGAAGACCAGGCCCCGAATGGGCAAGTGACACGACTGAGTGGGAAGACCATCGTGTGGGGCGTATGGCTCTCACATGTAGTACTGACTCAGCAGCACCAATATGAGTAACAATATCGTTGACTTCAAGGATATCGCCGAGCCAGACAACCTGTAGCGCGCATTCCACTGAACCCTAAACACAGTTATTCACGACTTCAGTGGTGTTAGGGGAAAGCTCATCGTAAGGCACGGTGGAATACTGTAGTGTTTCATGACGAAAGCTGTTTCTACCTCCATACTAGCGTTGGTCGTGAGTTGGTTAGAAGGAAGAGCCAGTTGAGGCCCTGCAAGTCTGTCTGTGTGCTTGATTCATTAGAGCAACACCTAGAGCTACCGTCTGAGGTGCAATTTCATATCACAGTTGGAGCACTGTCATGGTTATCCCACTCACCCTGACCACACAGTTTGTACATCAATTTGTTGATATGACATTTTGTGCTGCCATTTATGTACAGCATTCAAGGCTTTGTTTCATAAATGGTTCATTCTCGCCCACATACCGCTGTTGTAACCCAAAAAATTATATTCAGGGTATCTACATAATATCTTGGCCTGATCAAACACCAGATCTGTCTGCAATCGATCACATGGGGCATTATCCATCGACAACCCCAGTGTGATCTACAACTATCTGTAACGGTCCTTGTATTGACTGACCAGGTGACACAGACATCGATCTCCGTTCCACAAACTGATATGTGGCATCTGTATAACACAATGCACACACCTTTGCATGAATCATTAAAATATCTGGTGACCTGTTCACGCTTCCATAAACCTGTTATCTTGTAAATACCTATCAGATAATATTTTACTTAGACAAATGTATTATCGCACTTTCATTAATCAGCAATAATTATATTATCGTGTTTCACGTTTTCTCTTTTCAGTGAATATACAAAAACAGATATTACAAGCACGTAATCTGAAGCAGTACTACATACAAGAAAGTCAATCCTAATACAGAATATCCTTCTGCTTCCAGGCTTATGATGTCTCTGACACCATGTGCAGTGGCTACACTGCCCCTGCCGAGCAGCAGCCCCTGCCACCGACGCTGCCACGCCCGCCTTCACCGACGCCGCCGCCGCATCCCAGCAACTCAGGCGGCGAGACCACAACTATTGATGAGCTGCTGCCCACCACCAACTTGGACAGTGGCGATGTTAATGTTGCTGATGACTCTCTGGCCCCCACCACCTCGCCTAGTGGAGATAGTAATGCTGCTAAGTTGCAGCCCCCCACCTCCTTTTGCAATGGAGACAACACTGCCGCCGATGAACCGTCTCACCCCACTGTCTTCGAAGGCAGTGACACCACGTCCACAAATGAACTGCTGATCCCCACTGTCTTGCACAGTGAAGATATTATTACTGCTGAACTGCAGCCCCCCACGACACTTGGCAGTGGCAACAAGGCAGCCAACGATGAACCACCGCATCCCACCATCTTGGATTTTCTCGATGTCACATCCACTAGTGAGCTGCTGCCTCCCAGCAACCCTGGCAGTTGCGACACTAATATTGATGTCTTGCACAGTGACGATGTTATTACTGCTGAACTGCAGCCCCCCACGACACTGGGCAGTGGCAACAAGGCTGCCAACGATGAACCACCGCATCCCACCATCTTGGATGCTCTCGATGCCACATCCACTCCTGACCTGATTCTGCCCACCGCCTTGGGCACTGGCAATACTATTCCTGCTGAGTCACTGCCACCCACCACCTCGGGCAAGTTCTACAACGCTGCCAATAATGAAGTATTGAATCCCACCATCTTCCAGGATGGTGTCACCACCGCTGAATTATCTTCATTGCTCCATGCAGCTGATGTTGCACCATCAGCCCTACAGGGTGCGATTCTCACAGGCCCTCCCCCAAAGCAGGCGTTCCCTAAGATTTCCAAAAAGAAAAGTCCATCTGATCAGCTGGTGTACCTTGAAGGCCCTCCACCTTTTCCCGCTTTTGCAAATAAAATGTAATGTTATGAATTTGTCATTGGAACTCAAAATTAATAAAGTTTATGAAAGCATCTTTGTTATTAATCTTGATTTTATGGCTTGTATTGCAAAATGTGTTGCTGAAACTTTGATGTCAGTTATTATATGATCTGTCATCTCATGTACAAATGTGGGATAGTACTGCGCCAGCCTTCAGAAACGACCAAACTCCGAAAAGAAACAATTAGACACTACAGAAACACAGTGACACAAATAAAGTGAGAGCAACGACGCACTACAGAAATCAATACCTTATTTTCGCTCAGTTGTACTCAAGAAGAGCATGAAAAGAATGAGCTACGTCATTTCTATCGCGAAAGTACGTTACTCGATTGTACATGTAAAATTACGCCTAAGATAACCAGCCGGTTTAAACTTATGTATTGGGAATATCGTCTGTACAGTTCACAAACGAGACATTCTTACTGGGAAGTTGACATTCTCTCATTATATCCCACACTACGTACCAAGTTCACAAACGAGACATTCTTACTGGGAAGTTGACATTCTCTCATTATATCCCACACTACGTACCAAGTTCACAAACGAGACATTCTTACTGGGAAGTTGACATTCATTATATCCCACACTACGTACCAGTATAACGATGTTGTGCGTTGTAAAATTACCACTGATTATATTATTGGTTTCAGGGGCTAGTGGTAGCTACCGGAATATGGCAATTACACTACAATCTACATTGTTGTTCTTACACTACTGGCCATTAAAATTGCTACACCACGAAGATGACGTGCTACACACGCGAAATTTAACCGACAGGAAGAAGATTCTGCGATATGCAAATGATTAGCTTTTCAGAGCATTCACACAAGGTTGGCGCCGGTGGCGTCACCTACAACGTGCTGACTTGAGGAAACTTTTCAACCGATTTCTCATACACAATCAACAGTTGTCCGGCGTTGCCTGGTGAAACGCTGTAGTGATGCCTCGTGTAGGGAGGAGAAATGCGTACCTTCACGATTGTAGCCTATCGCAGATTGCGTTCTGGATCCCTACGGCCTCGTATCACTAGCAGTCGAGACGACAGGGATCTTATCCGCATGGCTGTAACGGATCGTGCAGCCACGTCTCGATCCCTGATTCAGCAGATGGGGACGTTTGGAAGACAACAACCATCTGCACAAACAGTTCGACGACGTTTGCAGCAGCATGAGTTATCAGCTCGGAGACCATGGCTGCGGTTACCCTTGTCGCTGCTTCACAGACGGGAGCGCCTGCGATGGTGTACTCAACGACGAACCTGGGTGCACGAATGGCAAAACGTCATTTCTTCCTATGAATCCAGGTTCTGTTTACAGCATCAAGATGGTCGCATCCGTGTTTGGCGACAGCGTGGTGAACGCATATTGGAAGCGAGTATTCGTCATCGCCATACTTGCATATCACCCGGCGTGATGGTATGGGGTGCCATTGGTTACAGGTCTCGGTCACTTTGAACAGTGGACATTACTTTTCAGATGTATTACCACCCGTGGCTCTACCCTTCATTCGATCCCTGCGAAACACTACATTTCAGCAGGATAATGCTCGACCGCATGTTGCAGGTCGTGTACGGGCCTTTCTGGTTACAGAAAATGTTCGACTGCTGCCCTGGCCAGCACAGTCTCCAGATTCTCACCAATTGCAAACGTCTGATCAATGGTGGCCGTGCAACTGGCTCTTCACAATGTCACTACAACTTGATGAACTGTGGTATCGTGTTGAAGCTTCATGGGCAGCTCCACTTCTACACGCCATCCAAGGTCTGTTTGACTCAATGCCCAGACGTATCAAGGCCGTTATTACGGCGAGAGTTGGTTGTTCACGGTACTCACCCACATTGCGTGAAAATGTAATCACATGACAGTTCTAGTATAATACGAGGGTTATTCCAAAAGTAAGGTCCGATCGGTCGCGAAATGGAAACGACTATGAAAATCCGATAAAGCTTTGCACAGATGTGTTGGGTAGTGTCTCTAGTATAACCCCAGTTAGCATCACGTCGCTCTTCTCATTTCTGAGCTCGCAGTGAGTGCGTAAAGATGTCTAGAAAATAGTGTCTGCCGCCAAGTACGAGGGCCTGGTGAGAAATTTCGCCTGAAGCTATGCAGCCAACATTACATAACTGTCGTGCTGTTTCGTCTTCACGACAATTCTCAGCCGCATTCTGCAGGGGCAATGAAGATGCTCCTGCATCGTTTTCAAATGGAAATGTGAGATTACCCACAATACAGTCCGCAATTGTCTCCCCCTGAGTTTCATCTCTGGTCACATGAACCGCTGTCTTTGAAGACAACATTTTGACACAGACAACGAGGTGTAGGCCAGCGTGGAGAATTGGCGGAAAGCACTGGCGGCTGCCTTCTATGATGAGGCTATTGAAAAGTTGGTACAACGCTATGACAAAAGTCTAAGTCAGAACGGCGACTACGTAGAGAAGTAGCTGCAAGGTGTAGCTAATTGTTACAAGTAAAACATTTCTGATGTTCACTGTGGTTTCAATTTGGCAATCAATCGGACCTTACTTTTGGAATAACCCTCGTATTTTTGTCCAATGAATACCCGTTTATCATCTGCATTTCTTCTTGGTGTAGTAATTTTAATGACCAGTAGCGTATGATATTAATAATGCATCTATCACAATATCTGCAAGGTATGTACGAATAACTGCCAGCACAGACGATCTCAGCTTCAATGGAAAATGCTATGCACTATAGTATACGTTGGATAAAAAATCAGATACTCGAACTCACAACTCACAGCAAGAAAATATAGCCTTCCATTGTGCAACTCTGCTACACGACCATGCACTCGCTAATCAACGGTGTAACGGAAATGTTCAAGCCCTTTTTTTTTAAAAAAAAAGTGTGAGACATATAACGTATAAATATCTTTCCACTCAAAAATCATAATCACGTTGTGTATAGCCTGCTAAACGCAGAGTGCTAGACAGCACTTTTAAGTAACATCTATTTTGTGTCGCACTTTCAGTGGTATGATTCACTGTCTTTTTTTAATTGACGTTATGAACCACAGATATCCTCTGTACGCAGCAACCATGAGGACAAAAAAGATGGGAGGAGGCACCGCAGATTTAAGTTGTACGTTGTATTTAAGCCAGAGGGGGTGGGCCCTTCCACTATTTTAAGAAGCCCCAAACATTAGCAGACCACTGTTTACGACTGCTTCGTGCTCCGTATTTACGTCGCGAGCGCCAAGGAAGGCAATTTCGAACTTTTACTGTTCTGGAATACGCATTTGAACAGGAAAAACTTTCTGTTTTTATGTGATATATTTCGAATAACAAGAAGAGGAGAATGCAATGTGAAAGGGATGCTTTCGCAATGCATTTTATTCAAGGGTTTTTTTACATTTGTATTGATAGTAAATGAAGATGGACCACCGAAACCAGTACTTGTTTGCTACTGGAATTGCTTTTTGTTCGTCATATTTTCAGCTTTCAGCTCATATGTACAACGTTTTTAATGTTCAAGATTGCAAAAGACTTTCATATGTGTCCTTTATTAGCTCATAGCCGTGTGCAGAGGGGGAAGAAGGAATGCATCCCATCCTAACTTGTGCATGTCAATGAAGCTAACGATTGCCGAAAGGTCAACTGCATAGCGGTATACCCCCACGTAGAATTCTGGTTTTATTAGGTAGTCACTCAATTAGTCTCACTTTAGGTTGCACATCTTCTCACTTGGAAATCTTACCATTGATGCGTCGCTTAATGTGTGTTCGATAGTAGCAATTTACGCGGTCGATAAGAATCTTCCAGCCTTGCGGAATGCTATACATATAATTCAGGGAATGGTCCCAAACGCTTACGACCCCGGAAATTGTATGTTTTGCTTTAACATATACACTCCTGGAAATGGAAAAAAGAACACATTGACACCGGTGTGTCAGACCCACCATACTTGCTCCGGACACTGCGAGAGGGCTGTACAAGCAATGATCACACGCACGGCACAGCGGACACACCAGGAACCGCGGTGTTGGCCGTCGAATGGCGCTAGCTGCGCAACATTTGTGCACCGCCGCCGTCAGTGTCAGCCAGTTTGCCGTGGCATACGGAGCTCCATCGCAGTCTTTAACACTGGTAGCATGCCGCGACAGGGTGGACGTGAACCGTATGTGCAGTTGACGGACTTTGAGCGAGGGCGTATAGTGGGCATGCGGGAGGCCGGGTGGACGTACCGCCGAATTGCTCAACACGTGGGGCGTGAGGTCTCCACAGTACATCGATGTTGTCGCCAGTGGTCGGCGGAAGGTGCACGTGCCCGTCGACCTGGGACCGGACCGCAGCGACGCACGGATGCACGCCAAGACCGTAGGATCCTACGCAGTGCCGTAGGGGACCGCACCGCCACTTCCCAGCAAATTAGGGACACTGTTGCTCCTGGGGTATCGGCGAGGACCCTTCGCAACCGTCTCCATGAAGCTGGGCTACGGTCCCGCACACCGTTAGGCCGTCTTGCGCTCACGCCCCAACATCGTGCAGCCCGCCTCCAGTGGTGTCGCGACAGGATTGAATGGAGGGACGAATGGAGACGTGTCGTCTTCAGCGATGAGAGTCGCTTCTGCCTTGGTGCCAATGATGGTCGTATGCGTGTTTGGCGCCGTGCAGGTGAGCGCCACAATCAGGACTGCATACGACCGAGGCACACAGGGCCAACACCCGGCATCATGGTGTGGGGAGCGATCTCCTACACTGGCCGTACACCACTGGTGATCGTCGAGGGGACACTGAATAGTGCACGGTACATCCAAACCGTCATCGAACCCATCGTTCTACCATTCCTAGACCGGCAAGGGAACTTGCTGTTCCAACAGGACAATGCACGTCCGCATGTATCCCGTGCCACCCAACGTGCTCTAGAAGGTGTAAGTCAACTACCCTGGCCAGCAAGATCTCCGGATGTGTCCCCCATTGAGCATGTTTGGGACTGGATGAAGCGTCGTCTCACGCGGTCTGCACGTCCAGTACGAACGCTGGTCCAACTGAGGCGCCAGGTGGAAATGGCATGGCAAGCCGTTCCACAGGACTACATCCAGCATCTCTACGATCGTCTCCATGGGAGAATAGCAGCCTGCATTGCTGCGGAAGGTGGATATACACTGTACTACTGTCGACATTGTGCATGCTCTGTTGCCTGTGTCTATGTGCCTGTGGTTCTGTCAGTGTGATCATGTGATTTATCTGACCCCAGGAATGTGTCAATAAAGTTTCCCCTTCCTGAGACAATGAATTCACGAAGTTCTTATTTCAATTTCCAGGAGTGTATGTAAGTTTTTCGTAATGGGAGCTTAACCTGTGTAAGGATGCCCCTTTCCACGGAATATTTCTTTCCAGTAGCTCTCCAAATTTTTATGTTATAACCGTACGTGGCACAAATGAAATGTGGGTTTACTTTTATTTTATGCTTCATTCTACTTTTCATGTAGTCAACCTGTATTATTCTATACCATGATTTGTGATATACCAGTAGTTAGTTACTGAGTTGCGTGTTCCATGCATCATTTGCATGAGAAAACGTAGTGATATCGAACGAGTCATTATATGTTGACAAATGCCTTCATCCCGATTATTTATTAGTGTTTACGTTTTTTAATCAAAGACTGATAGAGGTTAATAATTCCTACCCATCGCCGTTTACACATCATGGTAATACATAATCTCATACAGACTAGGAGGAATTGTGAAAGAGAAACATTTTCAGTTTAGTTTCCAATTTTACTTTCCTGTGTGTCATGCATTTTATATCAAAGGGCAAGTGGTCATAACTTTCGATTGCACCATTGTGAATCCCTGTTTGTGCTACAGACAACCTTAATGTGACATACTGAATGCCATTTATTTCTTCTAGTGTTATAATTACGTACATCAGCATTACTGTTGAAGTGCAGTACAACAAACTTCAAGAGGAAGTGAGTATATTGAGGAGTGGATAGATTGATACTCACACACCGAGCACAACGCAGTCACGACGAAAAGTGTGCCCACATAAATTTTCAGCCAAAGCCTTCTTTAGAAAGGAAGCGAAGCACACACACACTTTCATACAATCATATGCATAAAACTGACGTACTCGTGACCGCTGTCTGCAGCTGTTCTAGCCAGAATCTTTTTTGACTAGTAGGAAATGCGAATAATTATCGGCGAGGGGAATTTAGGGGATTTGGTGCTGCCCCAACAACCGAGTGACAATGTAGCCATGTGTTGTGTGGGGACGACACCGCTGATATAGTGTGGCTCAGATGTCGGAGCGTTTGTGACTTGGAAGACAATTTAAAACATGGGACAGAAGGAAAAAGAAAAGACGCTGAGGAAATTATTGCAAATCTAAGGTTAAATGACAGAAATAAAACCATCACAATAGAAGTAAACAATACAACAATAATTCACGTATACAAACGAAAATATTGCTTGAATTGCTCCACTTGCAAATGAAATGTGATTTCTTGAAACTGTACGTTACCATCGGATCGATTAATACACCCACGAACAGCGCAAGCTGGAACTTCTGATGAATCAACTATGTCTCCATACAATCGAAGCACCCTACACTGTCGAGATTGGGCACAGTCACTGTCAGAGTGACGTCACTAGGAAGTATCACCGTGGTAATCCAAGGAAGTGTCAATGCGGTGAACCTAATGTTTTGGACTAGTTAAGATGCCCGACCACGGCTTCATGTTTGTGACATAATGACACCTCCCTTCTCTTTCTACCTGCATGTAGCAACTCATGGAGGTAAAAATGGAGGGGAGGTTGTGTTACCCCCAAACTTGAACCCGGTGTCCGCTATCCTATCTAGCCCAAAACATTAGGTTCACCGCATTCACACCTCCATAGTTCACCTCGGTGACAGTTTCCCATGATCATATTGACTGTGTCATGTTACTAGAGCAAATACGCATTCAAGAACTGAATGTCTTTCGAAATTGCCTTCCTGACCCTATGTTATTTATGTAAGCTCTGTGTTTTTTACTATTTAAAACTGTTATTCCTCACACACGGCAGATATAATAAACAAGAAGCAGTCGTAAACAGTAGTCCACTAAAGTTTTAGGGTATTGAAAATGGCCCCCTCTCTGCCATCAAAATACTTTCAGCGTAAGTCTGTAGTGCCAACTCCCTTCTTTTTTACGTCCAGGTAGCAATCACCTTATAGCAATATCGCTGTATAACTTGAATACCAACGAGTCAACTCGTTTTAAAACTCTCACACTTTCAGAAATAAGTAAATTAGCTTTCTTTCAAGAATAATCATCGTTGTCTTTAAGTAAAATACTGGAGATAATAATTTTGAGAAATATGAAATGATTTCCTCTTTGGAAATTAACATATCTGAAATAATATCCTTTTTCCTTGGCAATCAGTATCTCTGCTTTCTATAATGTTGCACAATTTTCTTTATTTAATCACTTTATGATATTGTAAATTATTATTCGTTTTCTATAACACTGAATTTCGTTTAGGTCAGACGCTGCAGTCGTTTAGGAGAATTCCGTGTGGATGTTATCGGCTTATTTGAAAAATATTTACGCCGGTCTTTGAGAAATTCGACGTCACATCTTGGGACGCAAACCGTCAAGTGATTTATTTGTTAGGGAGCTTAGAATGTTGTGTGAGATAGCAGTAGTGGTTGAGGTATATTGTAGATTGGGATTAGTTTCTCGTGGATGCTGATTGTATGCCAAGTAAGTTACTGAAGGATGTATAGGTTAAACGCCACTCGTTTGTAGGAGATGCGTATCTCGGTTGGATTGGAGATTTTCCATTTTGTTGTGGCATTTAAGTGGCGTTGTCACATGAAGTCTTCGTTTGAATTTACAGGTAGGGAAAGCATGCACTACGGAAACATTTCGTTGTTGTATTAGTCGATTTGAAACTCAAAGCAAGCGCTTAGGAAACTGTGTCATTGCGATATTTTGTAAGAGCTTACTTTGGGACTTCAGCGTGTGCGTCGATTTATCTTAGTTAATCTTTGGAAATCTCAGAATAGTTACAAGGACTGTGTTATATTAGTAATTCGGAGAACGGGCAGTCTACAGTTGTTGTTTATGGAGTGAGATGACTCTAGAGTTAGTAGAAAATTTGCATGTGTGGTCTTACATGTAGTAGCTTTTCCTATAAAACCTTATACGAAAAAGCAACAATCATTGTTACTGAGGACATGCTAAGTGCCTCTCCTACTGTGCGAGCGCTGTGCTTTAATTGATTTCAATAGTAATGCGGCCGCACAAAGTAAGCACCTGAAGTGGAATTAATTTTGTGCCTATTTTTAAGTCCAAGCAGTTCAAAAGTGGAGATGGAAGCCAAGTTTTTTTTAATGATTTTTTTCAGTGTAGAGGACTTCTTTCTGATAGTCCAGCACTCGTAAAATCAAAACTGCCTTGTATCTTTACGTGAAAGGAAACGGGTAATAAAGCTGAACAGTTAATGTTTTAAAAAATAAAAATAATGATCCGAGTCTCCTTTGCCATATATTTCATATTCAATGATATTTTAAAAGTAAATTCCAGTTTTATATCAAACAAATACTAATTTGCAAATATGGCACAATGGTAAAAGTAAATCAAAGATTTGATAAAGAAAATTCTGGAACATGATAAAAAGAAAAAGAAAATCCTGCAACGTTATGAAAAGTAGAGGTATTGATAGCCAAGGAAAAACGACTATCATTTCATGATGTTAAGTTAAATACCTGTCGGCCATTCAGTTTCCAAACTAATTTTATTTGGCTGTGAGTTTCAGCTTCTTACTACGCCATCTTCAGGCACCTGACCGACCTGTATAGAACAGCCAAGTGCTGCAACCACCTCTAAAGATACAGACATACAAAGAATATTATTTCAGGTCAGTTAATTTCCAAAGAGGGGAATCACTTCATGTTTCTTAAACTGAAAAGTAGAGATATTATCTCAAAGATTTTATTTCAAGGCAAAGAAATTATATTTCATGAAAAAAATTTAATTTACTTACTTCTGAAAATGTGAGAACTGTCAAACGAATTAATATATTGGTATTCAAGGTATACACTGATGCTGTTGTAGCATGGTTGCTAAATGGAGGTAACAAAAGAAGGAAGTGGCACACAAGACTTAAGTGGTACGTATTTTGCTGTGAGAAAGGGCGCCATTTTAAATACCCCAAAACATTAGCGGACTGCTGTTTATGAGTGCTTCTTGTTCGTTATATCTGTCGTGTGTGTGCAATAACAGTTTCACATATTATAAATCTGCGTGCTAGACGCACTGGGCCTACACCTGGAGTTGTAATCTAGGGTGCGATTTCGTTTGACAGCAGAAGCACTCTCTTTGCTATCCCGTGCACACTGATTGCAAAATTGTACGTCAGTCCGGTGATTAGACCTGTCTTACTACCATTGATGAACTGGATCACACTCGCGCCGGCCGCTGTGGCCGAGAGGTTCTAGGCGCTTCAGTCCGGAACCTCGTTGCTGCTACGGTCGCAGGTTCGAATCCTGCCTTGCGCATCGTTGTGTGTGATGTTGTTAGGTTAATTAGGTTTAAGTAGTTCTAAGTCTAGGGGACTAAATACCTAAGATGTTAAGTCCTATTGTGCTCAGAGCCATTTGAACAATTTGACAACGCTCGCCCATATACTGCTGTTGTAACACAACAAACTCTACATGGTGTCAACGTGTTTTCTTTGGCTGTCCGATCACCAGAACTGTCTCTAATCAGGCACAAAAGGCACTTCGTCAGATGACAACTCCAGCGTCTTACACAACGTACTGTGTTCGCTGTTATCATTGGTGTATTGTGCCGTCGCAAAGTGTATAACAACATGGTTGAAAGCCATTTCGGTGGTAGGTATCCAATGCATCCATATCACCCACTAGAAGGATTGAATCTCGACTAGGTGTTTCATGAGGTACATCGGGCAACCGCTGATAAGAAGCATCCTCGTCTTCGTCCTTTAAATCATATTTTTGTGTATAGAGGTGCACAATAGTTGTCTTGGTATCAGTAGAATGAAACAGTGTAATCATGATTTTATATGTTATGCTTAAAGTTTTGCTAATCCCCGTGAAAAAATGCACGTGTAGTAACCGGTAATCAAGAAAAAGAGAAAAACCTCAGATAACATTTAATAAATGCTTACAGATGAATCTGTTCCTCGAAGTTTTGTCGTGGTACTGCTCTCTAGCAAACGCAAGTAACAATGTAACCACACCTATAAGGGTTCCAATGTAGACAAATGTGGACAATATTAACGCTGTAGAAGTAGGAAGTAACATGTAAAATTGGAACCTTTTGAGATGTTGTTACATTGTTACATGTGTGTGTTAGAGAGAATTTGAAACTGAGCCAGTGACGCTATATCTGTGTATGCCGCCTGCTGTGACCAGTGTCAACGGGAAGCAAGCGCAAAGGGGTGACCGTCGGCAGTTCTTCAAAACCACAGCAAATAATAGCCGAGACGCAGCATGCAATGCGAAGCATCACCTACTGCATTCTGCCTGTATGCCTGGAGGCCTTATTCGACATTGTGAAGAGGCTGTTCCAGCAGCCGCTGAAGGAACAGGGAGCAAACAACTGGAGATCGTAGTGTATGTTGGAATTTTGGAATGAACTATGCCTGTTGACTAAGGTCTGAGATTAATCCAGCAACTCGCAGAGACGGTGAAAGTTTTTTGCTCATAGTATCTCTTTATCGATTTTGCATTGGCAACTGCCCTGCCTCGATGGGCGGAAAGGTTCTTTCAGAAGCTGCGTCTATCGCAAACAATGAATCGCAACAAAAGGCAAAAGGCAAAAATCGTAGCAATCGGCTTCGTACTTCTTTACTTCCCTGACAAAACCCTGACTGATTTCTGGTCATATGGAAGGAAATTCCTTTTAAGTCTGGAATTTAATTTTAATTTTAATTTTTCTCGTTTGGCTTACCATGGTGACGAATAACGCACAGACAATTGCTTTCTGGAAACTGCCGCTGTTGCTATTGATAACTACTAAAAAGGCGTGTCTCATTTACTGGGTGGCAAACTAAATGCAAATGAACTCATCGTGCAATGAGTCCACGTAACGTGTCTGCATTTTATAACCGCTCAATGTCATCCAATACGTTCAAGACGACACCATTAGATTGACGTTAACACTCGTGGTGTCAGTCGCCTTCATACATGGCAGTGGACATTTGAAAATTCGTGACGCCAGCTCAGTGGTCGTCAATTGATTTAAATGTATTTCCCGGCTGACTCTTAATTCAATTACTGCCTCGGGGGTGAGGAAAAAAAACACATCCTGGTGGTACCAGCATTATGCGTATTTAGATGTTCGATTAATCTGAATGGTTTGCAATGTTCCAGCGATTCTGTTCGAACTATATGCTGATGTACCGACAAGGACAATTTTCGCAGATAAACATGCAAGTACGTAATGGATGTTCAGTTTCTCAATATAGTTCGTCGCACTCACACATTATACATCCGCTGTAAGAACAATTTCTTGCATTTACATTTTTGGTGTCCCACAAAATTTGTTGGCTAAAAATTATGACGATTCGTTGCATACAACTTCCACAGATATTGATTATCATATAGTCAAGACTACGTAATGAAGCCAAAATCGTAGATAAAATTGAAATGTAGTTTGTTTATTAACACTTTTCTTTTCACTAATTAAATATGAAATATGATTCGGGATTGGAGGTGATGATCCTATCCTTCTTTTTTAGTATTTTAGGTCCCCGTTAATTAATACCTGGTAGTTAATAAGCGAACTATGTTTTATGCTGGCGCGTTGTTTGTATCAGTTACCCACGCAACCGTCCAAGGATAAGATTTTATTTAAGTTCCGCGCACACGCGTTTCACCATTTTATAAAATGCAGAATTACGAAGTACGTAAACTATAGCTTTCCGTTGCGCACAACTTTCGTGGGTTCCACAACCATAATAGTTTCCCAAGAGTATTTTTCCCAGCTAACACAAAGTTCGAATTATGTTGTCGGATTCATTTTCACTCCACCCGACAATCAACGTCTCTGATCACTTCGTCAGATGTAATGTATTTTAAATGTGCTTGAAAAGTCTTTAAATAATCTCCTTAACGAATTTTGCAGTCGCGTACCACTTTTTCACCGACTACCCCCATCGCGAAAACTGAAGGTAGAGAGCTCAATAATGTGTTACATGCTCTTTTATATGTATCAAAAAACAAACGCGCACCTATATCTTTCTGTCCCGCTTGGTCTTTGCTACTTTGCTTTCTATTACTTTTCATTATATTGCTTTTTAGTAATACTGTGCAGTTGTTAAAGTTTCGTATTGCTTTCCCCTTTTTCATTCTTCCAAAATAAAGTCTATTTATCCCCGATTTTCATTAATATGATGCTAATTGACACGCCTGCCCGCAAAGTACCGTTATAATTTCAATTGCAATTTTGGAACTTTGTCTCCTGAATGATATAGAGTGCGAAATGGACGATGACGTGGACGATATTCTACGCCCTATTTTGTTGTCCTTCGTAAGATGTCATCCTGGGCTTACATTTTAGCAAGGTAACGTAGCCCGTACACATGGCGAGAGTCTCTATTGCTTGTTTTTGTGCTTGTAAAATCCTATCTCGTCCAGGTTGGCCAGCAACCAACCAAGACTGTTTGGAGCATTATGGCCGGAGCCCTTAACCAGCCTCGGAATTTTAATCATATAACGCCCCAATTGGACAAATTTGGCTCGTTATCCCTCAGGAGGACATCCATTAACCGTATTAAACTTATTCATCAAGGGCAATAACTGCTTGCGTTAGCGTTAGAGTGGACCAACTTGTTGTTGACTTGCTCAATTTACGAAGATCTTTATCTTGAATAAATCTCCCACATTTACTGAAATTTCGATCATTTGTCCGTCTGTAAATGTACATCAAATCTATCGATTTCCGTCATATTCTCTTAATTCCTATGAGGTACGTCGTTTTCTTATTTTTATTTCTATTTTTTGTCTTACTTTTTATTAATTACTTCCGAGCACAGTTATTTGGATAAATGTGAGCAATTTTTAAGCGATGTGGTAATGTACGATATTGGTAGAACTCAAACTAGTTTCAGCGAAAAGCTTCACATAACGAGAATACTACAAAATACATAGTTAAATACTATCCTGTTTTACCTCATATCTCGAGGACGAAATTGGCAACCAATTTGTTTTGTGAAACTTTTACAAAGGACTGTTCCATTTTTTATTTTCTAAAACAAAAATGTCAAAGTGTTTGATGTGTTTGTTACATGCATCCGAATTTCGTTAACAGAGGAGTTACGCAACACCCATATTACATAAATAATTTTACTGTAGCTGTAGTGATTTCATCGACGATATCCCAGTCACTTAGTTAACATCTGACGGCCGTAACATCGCTCAAATGTGAAGCCTCCTGATCTTGCAGTTACATCTTACTTTGACCGGTTGAATGAAAAAGTTACGAAAACATCTGCTCATTTTCCCAGCCAAATATTTCCGCGGTGCGGTAAAATATTTAGACCCACGGAGTTCGGAATTCTGATGGCGGAGGCACGCGCGGAAATTAATTTTCCTTCCTGTTAAAATGAACACCAACTTTTTCTGGTTACGTCCGCTTTAATTTCCACTGTAGTATACCTAAGCTAGGAAGAGTAAATTATACGATTAGGTTTCACTTTCAGATCTTTTCTATCGTTTGTTGCCACAAAGAAACGACACTTCATGCTATTACCAGCAGCGAACACCTACTGTATTCTGACTTCATAATTCCTCAATGGCTTGCCTATCACGTGCTAGAAAAATAAAATACCACTCCGTATCCTTATTGCAGATCCAGAAAAGGAAATTAAACGGGAAAGCATTTTCTTCAGTGAACCTCAGCGTATTTTGGAACTATAGAATATGCTACGATATTGCAGTGCCCGTATTATCCCGAATTACGATGCAATGTTCTCTAGGACATGAATTTATGTCCAAAGAAACATAGCATGGTAATTCGGAATAACACAGGCACTGCCATATGTTTCTATCCTCCGACACCGGGCAAGCCATTTTCACGCAAAGTATCTTTCCTATATGGGAATATACATAATGGATGTACGAGTACAAGTTCTAGACACATGGCTGACGACTTATGAAAGTTTGAGTGTGGTTGTGGGTCGTGCTCGGATAGCCTATTGGTTAGTCTGCCTTCGGCAGGGCATGAGTGCGGACCGCGCTCTGCCGTCCACGCCGCTGCGCGTGGAGAGTTTGTTTACTTTCCCGTCACTGCGCTTCTCAGTCGAACAAGCTACAATGGCCAACTCTTACAGGAAGAACACTCTTAAGCTCACTTTCACAAATGAATAAGTACAACCCAAAGAACTGGCACCCGAACGCTTCCTACGCGAAGGTGTGAAGATCCCCCCTAACGATCTCATCAGCATACACCTATCGATCATTAGCAGGGTCGTTTATGTTAAGATGACTTCCGACGCTGCATGCAACTAGATTATTCAACGGACGTGACATGGACTAAATTTCGACACTCCGACGGCAACGTCGGGCCTGTGGGCGTTGGCCATGCAGTACTTGGCCTTCGCACGATCTGTGTATTCGAACTGCCTTTCGAAGTGAATGAAGATGAAGTATCGCGGCGCGAAGCCCGTACGGAAAAGTCCAGAGTCACGTAGTCGAGACAGGCACACGGTTAACGTGTCCGGTGCTTAGTGGTGTGAGACAAGTCCGAATAGATCTCAAACGGCGCGTCACATCGTACATTTCTATCGGCGGCTGCCGTGCGTTCGTCATTTGCGGCGGACAACCTCGAACATGTTCCGGTTGTGGCAAAGAAGGCCTCGTCCGTAATGAATGCCTGCAACGGCACATCACGCAACTACGGCACGACGACACCTACACCGAGCGAACCACAACCGCCCTTCCAATCACCTATGCGGCGACACTGCACGTTCAGCCCTCACGAAACGCAGTTCATCAGCGTCTCTCTGGACCGATACACCCGGGGCGTCCCAGCACCTTGCCGCCGGCAGTGCCGCCCTCGAACATGACTTACAGTCGGACACACCCAAGCTAGAAGATCACAATGATACCAGCGGGAGTGTTATGGAGACTGAAGACTGCGTCGTAGCACCCGCGGCTATCGTATGGAAACGACGTGAATCTCTTCCTTCGTCAGACATCGAAACACATTGCCAGAATCAAAAGTCACCCAAACGACGAAAAAAAACGCCTCAAGATATCAGGATCAACCACTGAGCCCTCTCCGCAGTACGAAGAGGTGGAACATAACTCTGACGGAGTACACGATAACTCTTTCTCCTCTGCCACGGAGACGCGTCATCCACAAGACGGTGAGCCGTCTAACAGAGATCGTGAGCAAGCCCCGGGTCCTGAAGCCATAGAACTTACCAAGTCCGTCGTCACCGACGCAACTGAGCCGACTCGGGAAGCGCTGCCACCTCTCACCGATGTTAAAACTGATCGACATTTTTCATGGGAAGATGTCATGGATTACCCATCTCAACCTGATGAGGAAATGAGATCAGCTCCTCCGCTAGACCAATACTAAAATAGGGGATGTTTCTACGACGACTCCAGCTGCTTCTACGGACTTCCAGAATCCAGTACGACAGTCTTCACCAGCTACAAACCTATCGACATCACGGATCCCCCATCAGGCATTCCAAATAGATGCTATCAGTACTAACAACATCGGCTCCCATGTTAAACTTCAACTCCTCCGTGACACGCTAAGAGAAACGGACATCGACATCGCCCTGTTACAGGAACTCAGGACAGCAACTAGGTCCGGATGTTATGGATAAGAGATGTACGCCGCCCCGGCAGCTATGGAACACACAGGCGCTGCCATCCTCCCTCAGAAGGGATTTCAGTTTCCAATGTCGCATATCTCCCAACGGCGTGAGGGGTGGCCATAACAGTTGAAGGAATCAAAATCATAAATCTCTATGCCCCATCGGGCACTAATAAACGGAGGGAACGCTCACAGTTCTACACGGAAGATTTCACGCCTTTATTCCTCGGCAGATACGATCATCTCATCGTACGTGGAGATTTCAGCTGTGTTCTCAAGCGTACGGACCAATACCCTCATTTCACCACATGGCCGGAACTTCGCTTCCTCATCCGCCGCCTTCGTCTCCTCGATACTTGAAGAGTGGTACAAGGGGACCGCCCAGGGAATACGCACATCACTAGCCACTCCGTCAGACGACTCGATAGAATATATATCTCCGAAGCTCTAAAATCCATCTCCTCGACTCGGAATATTGGCCGTCTGCCTTTTCGGATCATGACATATACATCTGTACCATGAACCTACGAAGGCAATCTATATGGCGCAATGCAGACCTTGGAAACTCAATGTCATGCTACTGCGGAAACCTGAATGTCGAGACCAGGTCACCTATACGTGGCACACTTGTGTTCAACGCATCATGCGTTATAAGACCACACTGCAGTTGTGGTTACTGTGCGCCAAGCCTGCCGTTCGACGCACCTTGACACACTATGGCAGAGCCAAAGCCAGGTGGAATCACCACACAACAGATTTCTGCTATAGCGCTGTACGCGAGCTCACGAGTCATCCTCCATTCCCGAATCTTCTAAAAGAAGCTCAGCGCATCAAGGAAAAGATTTTAAACTTGACCACGTGTCGCCTAGAGGGAGCCTTTGTACGAGCACGCAGCCAAGATAGTATTAACGGTAAAGAACCCTCCATGAATCATATTGTTCAAAATGTTCGTAGACGCTGACAGGCTTTAATGACAACTTTAGACCTACCTGATGACGACAGCTGACTTCGCAAGCTACCATTGCGGATGCCTTCACAAGGCACTACAGACTTTTCTATCAAGAAGTACCTGCCGGTGCAGAGGCTTTTGCTGAGGTTGCCCAGGAGATAAATTGTACACTAAATGCCGCGGCTACAACCCTCCTGACTGTGGAAGTGACCACCGACGAAGCCCATGGTGCTGTGGCCAAGGGATCACTGTATCGGTCTCCCGGCCCGGATGGTTTGCCTCTCCAATTTTACAGAACCTTCGAAGATCTGACGTTGCCACGATGGACGGACATGTACTGGGAACTTTTGTCCGGCGCGGCGATCCCGATAAATTGTACACTAAATGCTGCGTCTGCAACCCTGCTGACTGTGGAAGTGACCGCCGACGAAGTCCATGGCGCTGTAGCCAAAGGATCACTGTATCGGTCTCCCGGCCCGGATGGTTTTCCTCTAGAATTTTACACAACCTTCCAAGATCTGATGTGGCCACGATGGACGGACATGCACTGGGAACTTTTGTCCTGCGCGACGATCCCGCCACAAATGTTCATGGAAGGCTTACTCGTACCAGTCCCGAAACCTGCAGGAGGAACACGACTCGATAGTTATCGGCCGATCACGTTACTCAATTCCGACTTACAGATTTTCACACGCCTCCCAGGAGTGCGACTCAAACGTGTCTTACGAGACGTTGTTTCCCATGAACAAACATCCTTAGACGGCGATCGTAATATAAGACAGCCCTCAGTGAATATCGAGATGTGATCGCTGTGGCAACACATTCGCGACTGCCAGGCGCTTTAATTTCCATCGACTTCAAACAAGCGTTTGCTCGCGTCAATCATGCATTCCTCAACGCAGTGATGGACCGGATGGCGATTCCCGCGACGTTCAAGCAAGTGATTATGCAGCTCCTTTGTGGGGCAACATCCAGGCTTCTCGTCAACGGCAGGCATACAGAACCTGTACGGATTAAACGCTCAGTACAAGTATTCCACTGCGGGATCATGTGTTCGGCTGCCGAGCTTACGCGGACGACTTGGTCGTATGTTCAGCGACCGACGTACGAGCTGTGATGCAGCTGATTACCCGTTACAGTGCATGGCCAGGGAGTGCTATGAACGTCACAAAATCATGCGCCATGAAGATCGGCCGCGGCCTTCCTGCAGACAGCGTAGTCCCATTTCTGCTGGTGGACACCCTTCGCCATCTCTGGTTGGTGTCCACGCGAGACATTCGCCGCACCTCGGCGAGCAATTTTCGGACACTACTGCAACGCATCCGGGCCAACATACAAAATCACCTACCACGCCCTCTGAATATGTGCTAGAGTCACCTTCGTCAATACCCATCTGGCAGCCCGGATACCCCATATCGCGCAGATTATGTCCATCACTGATACAATGGCACCCCGACTACAGGTGGCTTTCGGGTATTTTATATATTCTGAACACATCTGCAAATTCCAGTATGAAGCTCTCACCTTACGGAGCGGGATGGTGAGCTTGATCTGGTTAATGTGAGAGCTATGCTCCAGTTGTGGAAAAGCCAAAACGCTAGTTTTACTGGAATGTTGACCACCGAGCTCGCATCCGTTTCGAGATGCCCACCGACGTCTTTGGCACACATCCCGCCTCCGATGTCGCCCATCGGCCGTTTCTTTTTGGAATACAGCTACATGTGCACCGAGCACCCCAGGACCAGGAAGACGACCACCCGCGACATCTACCGCCTTCTCCGAAAGTCCCAACCCCGAAAACCCGTCGGAGCACGTCACCCCTAAGTTTCATGATCTATTGTTTGGAAAACGATCCACCAGCCATACCACATCACTGACACCACCGTGACGTGGTACCTTCTCGTCAACGGCAAATATACTACAATACAGAAACTACATCGCAAAGCGCTGGTGGACTCACACCTGTGCCTCAAGTGCAATGTCAAAAATTGTTCGAATGGCTCTAATCACTATGGGACTTAACATTTGAGGTCATCAGTCCCCTAGACTTAGAACTACTTAAACCTAACTAATCTAAGTATATCACACAGATCCACCACCGAGGCAGGATTCGAACCTGCGACCGTAACAGCAGCGTGGTTCCGGACTGAAGTGCCTAGAACCGCTAAGCCACAGCGTCCGGCAAATGCAATGTCGAAGATAAACATTAATGTCGTTTAGAGTGTGGGCCAGCAGCAGCTGTCTGGACCCTCGTACAGAAGATTGTGTCTTTGTACCTCCGAGTACCACCACATCACGTTTCTCCTACCATGACGATATATCCCGACACGACCTGCATTCCATCGTCTAAGTGGCACGCCATCACATGGATCAGTGGCATGACTATCAGCTACCTCTTCCTGGACGACATCGTCGATCCGGCGGACTGCTGGACACGCCTTCAAGTACATAACCACACCCTTCACCGACATCGACACTATCGGGCCACTTTCGCGAACTATTTACAGAGTATTTTCACCAACCCGCTTCGGAGCTGGAACCTCAACGTAACGTGCCAGCCAAGACTGGACGATCCCACGTTCCCCTCCCAAAAAAAAAAAGGACATAACAGCTGAGGTCCCACAGGACTTAGAAATACTTAAACATAACCAACCTAAGGACATCACAAACATCCATGCCCGAGGCAGGATTCGAATCTGCGACCGTAGCGGTCGCGTCGTTCCAGACTGAAGCGCCTAGAACCGCTCGGCCATTCCGGCCGGCCCCCATCTAATGGTCAATGATTGAATGGACGTTGTTTTGATAGCGCGACGACGTAGAGCATGGCGCGGAAAGTATTCATAATTTCTTTCACTTCTCCTTTCTCCTCCTCTTCTAAGGTTTTTCCCCTTACACATGTTTATCCTTTTCACGCATTGCTCTATCTGCAGCTTATGTGTTTTCTTTCTCCTGTGCTCTCCCACAAGAATAAAATTTAAAAAAAGTTGGCTTGCTGTTGGTGAGACTATATAGTTATGTACGTTTACACAAAAAAGAATGTTGGGAAAATATACCTATTTATGTTTTATGTTTTCAAGGAATATTGGAATATTGTTTTATTTTAAGAAGAACGTCATCCTTTATTTTCATGCACTAGAGTTTTTTATTTGTTTTCTCATTACCCGCAATTTTTGATCATGTTTGTTCCTTTTCTCTCAAAGAAAAAAAGTCGGAAGAGCATATATTATCCCTTCGTTTCTGTTGTTATTAATTATTATCATTATCAAGTGAAACACAAGAATGGGATAATATAAAATATATTTGTTTATTTATTTATTTGTAGGTGGCCAAATATAAATACTAAATTATGTTTTAAATGTGCGCTAGGCTCCCTACACATTATTTCAAATGCTTTCGGCGAAATGTAATGCAGGCTAAGTTCACTGACCTAGAATAAACTATATCTTTGAAAGTATTCATTTTTTGACGAAATAAAATTAGTGAAGATTTGCACTTTAGTTAATTGAATAATTTGAAATGCATCTTTCTGCTCCGGCTGTGGTGATATGTTTCACAGAAAAATAAATTTAAATACGCCGCGTAATGGTGGCCAATTGTTGACAGTCAAAGATCACCGTTGCTCGCTTCGCAGAGACTGAAAAAATGCTACATAACTTCTTGCAATCATTAATTCAGGAAGAATTGTTTGCATGGGTTCTTTAAGTAATACAATGCCCTCACTTTTTGCAAATATATTTCCACATAGCACAGAATACACACTTGAATTATTTGCTACGTTGTTGTTGTTGTTGTTGTTGTTGTGGTCTTCAGTCCTGAGACTGGTTTGATGCAGCTCTCCATGCTACTCTATCCTGTGCAAGCTTCTTCATCTCCCAGTACCTACTGCAAACTACATCCTTCTGAATCTGCTTAGTGTATTCATCTCTTGGTCTCCCTTTACGATTTTTACCCTCAACGCTGCCCTCCTATACTAAATTGGTGATCCCTTGATGCCTCTGAACATCTCCTACCAACCGATCCCTTCTTCTCTTCTCCCTAATTCTATTCAATACTTCCTCATTAGTTATATGATCTACCCATCTAATCTTCAGCATTCTTCTGTAGCACCACATTTCGAAAGCTTCTATTCTCTTCTTGTCCAAACTATTTATCGTCCATGTTTCACTTCCATACATGGCTACAATCCATACAAATACTTTTAGAAATGACTTCCTGACACAATAAATCTATACTCGATGTTAACAAATTTCTCTTCTTCAGAAATGCTTTCCTTGCCATTGCCAGTCTACATTTCATATCCTCTCTACTTCGACCATCATCAGTTATTTTGCTCCCCAAACAGCAAAACTCCTTTACTACTTTAAGTGTCTCATTTCCGAATCTAATTCACTCAGCATCACCTGACTTAATTCGACTACATTCCATTATCCTCGTTTTACTATTGTTGATGTTCATCTTATATCCTCCTTTCAAGACGCTATCCAATCCGTTCAACTGCTCTTCCAAGTCCTTTGCTGTCTCTGACAGAATTACAATGTCGTCGGCGAACCTCAAAGTTTTTATTTCTTCTCCATGGATTTTAATACCTACTCCGAATTTTTCTTTTGTTTCCTTTACTGCTTGCTCAATATACAGATTGAATAACATCGGGGAGAGGCTACAAACCTGTCTTACTCCCTTCGTAACAACTGCTTCCCTTTCATGCCCCTCGAATCTTATAACTGCCATCTGGTTCCTGTACAAAATATAAATAGCCTTTCGCTCCCTGTATTATACCCCTGCCACCTTCAGAATTTTAAAGAGAGTATTCCAGTCAACATTGTCAAAAGCTTTCTCTAAGTCTACAAATGCTAGAAACGTAGGTTTGCCTTTCCTTAATCTTTCTTCTAAGATAAGTCGTAAGCTCAGTATTGCCTCACGTGTTCCAGTATTTCTACGGAATCCATACTGGTCTTCCCCGAGATCGGCTTCTACTAGTTTTTCCATTCGTCTGTAAAGAATTCGTGTTAGTATTTTGCAGCTGTGGCTTATTAAACTGACTGTACGGTAATTTTCACATCTATCAACACCTGGTCTTTTGGGATTGGAATTATTATATTCTTCTTGAAGTCTGAGGGTATTTCGCCTGTTTCATACATCTTGCTCACCAGATGGTAGAGTTTTGTCAAAACTGGCTCTCCCAAGGCCGTCAGTAGTTCCAATGGAATGTTGTCTACTCCGGGGGCCTTGTTTCGTCACAGGTCTTTCAGTGCTCTGTCAAACTCTTCACGCAGTATCGTATCTCCCATTTCATCTTCATCTACATCCTCTTCCATTTCGATAATATTGTCCTTAAGTACATCGCCCTTGTATAGACCCTCTATATACTCCTTCCACCTTTCTGCTTTCCCTTCTTTGCTTAGAACTGGGTTTCCATCTGAGCTCTTGATGTTCATACAGGTGGTTCTCTTATCTCCAAAGTTCTCTTTAATTTTCCTGTAGGCAGTATCTATCTTACCCCTAGTGAGATAAGCCTCTACATCCTTACATTTGTCGTCTAGCCAACTCTGCTTAGCCATTTTGCACTTCCTGTCGATCTCATGTTTGAGACGTTTGTATTCCTTTTTGCCTGCTTCATTTACTGCATTTTTATGGTTTCTACTTTCATCAATTAAATTTAATATTTCCTCTTTTACCCAAGGATTTCTACTAGCCCTCGTCTTTTTACCTACGTGATCCTCTGCTGCCTTCACTACTTCATCCCCGCAAAGCTACCCATTCTTCTTCTACTGTATTTCTATCCCCCATTCCTGTCAATTGTTCCCTTATGCTCTCCCTGAAACTCTATACAACCTCTGGTTCTTTCTGTTTTCCAGGTCCAATCTCCTTAAGTACCAACCTTTTTTGCAGTTTCTTCAGTTTTAATCTACAGGTCATAACCAATAGATTATGGTCATCTGCCCCTGGAAATGTCTTACAATTTAAAACCTGGTTCCTAAATCTCTGTCTTACCATTATATAATCTATCTGATATCTTTTAGTATCTCCAGGGTTCTTCCATGTATACAACCTTCTTTCATGATTCTTAAACCAAGTGTTAGCTATGATTAAGTTATGCTCTGTGCAAAATTCTACCAGACGGCTTCCTCTTTCATTTCTCTCCCCCAATCCATATTCACCCACTACGTTTCCTTCTCTCCCTTTTCCTACTCTCGAATTCCAGTCACCCATGAGTATTAAATTTTCGTCACCCTTCACTATCTGAATTTCTTTTATCTCATTATACATTTCTTCAATTTCTTCGTCATCTGCAGAGCTAGTTGGCATATAAACTTGTACTACTGTAGTAGGTGTGGGCTTCGTATCTATCTTGACCACAATAATGCGTTCACTATGCTGCTTGTAGTAGTTTACCCGCATTCCTGTTTTCCTATTCATTATTAAACCTACTCCTGCATTACCCCTATTTGATTTTGTGTTTATAATCCTGTATTCACCTGACCAAAAGTCTTGTTCCTCCTGCCTCCGAACTTCACTAATTCCCACTATATCTAACTTTAACCTATCCATTTCCCTTTTTACATTTTCTAATCTACCTGCCCGATTAAGTGATCTGACATTCCACGCTCCGATCCGTAGAATGCCAGTTTTCTTTCTCCTGATAACGACATCCTCTTGAGTAGTCCCCGCCCGGAGATCAGAATGGGGGACTATGTTACCTCCGGAATATTTTACCCAAGAGGACGCTATCATCATTTAATCATACAGTAAAGCTGCATGCCCTCGGGAAAAATTACGGCCGTAGTTTCCCCTTGCTTTCAGCCGTTCGCAGTACCAGCACAGCAAGGCTGTTTTGGTTATTGTTACAAGGCCAAATCAGTCAATCATCCAGACTGTTGCCCTTGCAACTACTGAAAAGGCAGCTGCCCCTCTTCAGGAACCACACGTATGTCTGGCCTCTCAATAGATACCCCTCCGTTGTGGTTGCACGTACGGTACGGCTATCTGTATCGCTGAGGCACGCAAGCCTCCCCACCAACTGCAAGGTCCATGGTTCATGGAGGGAGGATTTGCTACGTACGAGAACAAAAAGAACAAAAGTTACCGCAAGCGTACCTTACATACAGCAGCAGAAATGACCTGACTCGAAGTGATTTTAAATAACTTTTTTCTCTTATATATAATAACAAAGATAATAATGTTAGTTTCAAGAATGTTATGCACTACGATCTCATCTAATATAAATAACGTCTTTTTATAACATTGCAATCGATATAGTCTTTCTTTGAAGCTAATTTAATACATTTTCATAATTAATTTGTCGTTTATGTTCATATAATATTATTCAGAGTCGTTTTAATATTTACCTTAGATATATCGGCTTGCTTATTTCAAACCGGACACTATACAGCCCCCTGGGCTACAAGGAACACACTTACCAAATGTTTGGTCCTTGTAGACCACAAGTGTCACTTTTATGTCGTTCGTTTATAATCATCGCTCACTTAGTGTGTTGTGCTTTTAGGTCTATTCATTTAGTATCTTTCATACATCATAGCTGGGGATAAATACAGTACGAAAAGCTCTTCCATTTGGACGCGGGCCGCAGGGAAACCCCAGAAAAACCTCGGCAGAGCTAATAGATTTTACCCATTACATTAATTATACATATGGCCATACATATTCTATTATTACAGGTACATAAATCACATATAAACAGTCTTTCTGAAAAAGAAAAAATACATAGGTATCACATAATAGTGTTCATTTTTATTGAGTTGTGTTCTTTTGTGAGTCTCTCATAATGTTAAAGGTGGTCGTAATTGGCGAGTTTCTCCTCGCGTGGTAGTGTCGAAGCCGTTGTATCGCGCAATCGTGATGTCTCGTTTATAAGAGTTGAACGTGATCCAGGGGCGAAGGATTAGATCGAGAACCTCCACACATACATATACACTGCGGTATATAGACAAAATAAACTGAATATAATAATTTTCATGTGGCTCAATGGCCTGGTGCAGCTCTGCAGCTCTTCCAATTGGATGCCACTTTGTCGACTTGTGCATCCCTAAGCTACTCTAGTCATTCAGTTGGAGAAATGGAGCTACAGTTTCAAACAGAATCGGAAACAAGTGTCGATAGGGGTGAACGCTAGGCTAAAACTACAAATAAGGGATCGATAGTCCAAAGGAAATTCGAGCCCATGACCTCTTGGTGACCATACACGCAATTTTGCCCTATATTTTTGGATGCATTGATATGTAAAATTTAGTTTTTACACCATCAGGGGACCATATACCTTCGTATTTGAAATAAATTTCAGCGTGATTGATCTACACTTCTCAAGGCTCTCAAATACTGTTCAGACAGACAGAAGCAACGTTAGCCTTTCGTGTGATACAAATAGTGATTACTAATTTTCGAGATTTTCATTAATTGTCTTTTGAAGTCATCCTTATTGTAAAAATTTTATGACAAAGTCAATGGGAAGTACGAGGATCCCATAGGTTCTGATGAATGAGTTGTAGGGATCGACGTATGGGGCGTAAATTGGTGTATCTTTTGATATAAGGGACTAAGAACTTGACACATATTACACCACAAAGGAGTAGCTGACATAAATTTCAACTTGATAGCTGAAGCTGTTCCTCAAAAAGAGTGGTCTTAATGGACAGCCAATCCGACAGACGAAAAACAAATGGCAAAAATTTTGTATGTGCTAAACCTACAGATTAATCATTCTCAAATTTTTCCTTTACTTTTACTGTTACTTGTTGGCTCTTGTTATGTTTCATGAGTGTAGGTCAACGGAAAGTACCCTACGGCTTTTTTCCTGTGTATTTGCGAGCACCGAAATATTTAATATAAATGGCTGTATCTTTTGCCTGCGTTGACTATGAAATTTAAACACACCTCCAAGGGGCCGTAGATCTTACTATCTGACATAAATTTCAAACTTGCACTTGGAATACAATATACAAGAGTACGCCTTAATGATCGGCAACCCTGCAGACGGAGAAGATCCGTGCGCTTGCATACGGTCCCAGGCGTCGCCTCCCAGGACACTGGCCGCCAGCGAATGTCATGCCACAACCGACAGACGGCGAGGCAAGTGCAACCAGAGGTTCTCCTCTTTGGGGAGCTACTGCTCTCTATCAAATCACGTGCTTGGAAACAGATCTAGAAGCGTACCTCCGCGAAGCAGTTATTTATAGAGCAGCAGCTCGACTCTTCGGCAGTTCTCCGCAGAAGTTCCGGGTCAACTCAGGTGCCGGATAATTCTAGCCCCTAAATCAGAACCGGGTTGGAGTCACCGCCGTGGGACTTCTGACCTCTCCTTCCTTCCAGTGCAAAGCTTCATTGAATTAGTCTTTACGTCCCTTAATCTTAATTAACATAGTTGTTTACCAGGCAAATGCTTCATAGAAGTCTGTGAAAGATTGGTATTAAGTTTTATAAGTAGAAGTTTCTTTGTTTAGCTAATTTCATGTTGTGTTGTAACAAACCTTTATATTGCTGACCTGGAACATGTTATTTCTCAGGCATCTCAGGCCGGCCGGTGTGGCCACGTGGTTCTAGGTGCTCCAGTCTCGAACCGCGCGACCGCTACGGTCGCAGGTTCGAATCCTGCCTCGGACATAGATGCGTGTGATGTCCTTAGCTTAGTTTGGTTTAAGTAGTTCTAAGTTATAGGGGACTGATGACCTAAGGAGTTAAGTCTGAAAGTGCTCAGAGCCATTTCAACCATTTCAGGCATCTCAATACGTGAGACAGTACACGTTCCTCGGAAAAAAGGGATCTTAACAGTCGGACAAACAGGTAGACGGAAAGACAGGCAGACACACAGACAACAAAGTGATCCAGTAAGGATTCAGTGATTATTGAATGCGATACGGAACATTAAAAATGAAGGAAATACACTCCTGGAAATGGAAAAAAGAACACATTGACACCGGTGTGTCAGACCCACCATACTTGCTCCGGACACTGCGAGAGGGCTGTACAAGCAATGATCACACGCACGGCACAGCGGACACACCAGGAACCGCGGTGTTGGCCGTCGAATGGCGCTAGCTGCGCAGCATTTGTGCACCGCCGCCGTCAGTGTCAGCCAGTTTGCCGTGGCATACGGAGCTCCATCGCAGTCTTTAACACTGGTAGCATGCCGCGACAGCGTGGACGTGAACCGTATGTGCAGTTGACGGACTTTGAGCGAGGGCGTATAGTGGGCATGCGGGAGGCCGGGTGGACGTACCGCCGAATTGCTCAACACGTGGGGCGTGAGGTCTCCACAGTACATCGATGTTGTCGCCAGTGGTCGGCGGAAGGTGCACGTGCCCGTCGACCTGGGACCGAACCGCAGCGACGCACGGATGCACGCCAAGACCATAGGACCCTACGCAGTGCCGTAGGGGACCGCACCGCCACTTCCCAGCAAATTAGGGACACTGTTGCTCCTGGGGTATCAGCGAGGACCATTCGCAACCGTCTCCATGAAGCTGGGCTACGTTCCCGCACACCGTTAGGCCGTCTTCCGCTCACGCCCCAACATCTTGCAGCCCGCCTCCAGTGGTGTCGCGACAGGCGTGAATGGAGGGACGAATGGAGACGTGTCGTCTTCAGCGATGAAAGTAGCTTCTGCCTTGGTGCCAATGATGGTCGTATGCGTGTTTGGCGCCGTGCAGGTGAGCGTCACAATCAGGACTGCATACGACCGAGGCACACAGGGCCAACACCCGGCATCATGGTGTGGGGAGCGACCTCCTACACTGGCCGTACACCACTGGTGATCGTCGAGGGGACACTGAATAGTGCACGGTCCATCCAAACCGTCATCGAACCCATCGTTCTACCATTCCTAGACCGGCAAGGGAACTTGCTGTTCCAACAGGACAATGCACGTCCGCATGTATCCCGTGCCACCCAACGTGCTCTAGAAGGTGTAAGTCAACTACCCTGGCCAGCAAGATCTCCGGATGTGTCCCCCATTGAGCATGTTTGGGACTGGATGAAGCGTCGTCTCACGCGATCTGCACGTCCAGCACGAACGCTGGTCCAACTAAGGCGCCAGGTGGAAATGGCATGGCAAGCCGTTCCACAGGACTACATCCAGCATCTCTACGATCGTCTCCATGGGAGAATAGCAGCCTGCATTGCTGCGAAAGGTGGATATACACTGTACTAGTGCCGACATTGTGCATGCTCTGTTGCCTGTGTCTATGTGCCTGTGGTTCTGTCAGTGTGATCATGTGATGTATCTGACCCCAGAAATGTGTCAATAAAGTTTCCCCTTCCTGGGACAATGAATTCACGGTGTTCTTATTTCAATTTCCAGGAGTGTAAGTTGTAGTTTACAGCTCCAGCACTACGGAGAAAACATCCATAACTGTCGTGAAGTATACTACTGAGACAAATACTTAGCGTTCCAGTGCAACCACATGAAGTATGTAGAGCAGTGTAACGCCATCTACATACTGTACCTAAAGAAAGAATGCTTTTGAATTTCGAATCGCAGACCATTTCATTGTTGTTCGTGCGAAGAACGTTTTATGACAGCTGTAAGAAGGACACAGTTTTACCAGCACGCACCGGGGATGGACATTGGCAGCATCATGGCATGTCGAGACTGTAATTTGGCGTTGCTGCTAACTTTCGTCCGGGTCTAACGACTTTCGCATATAAGGAATGAATGGGATCAAGATCGCCATGGTGAATACCAGTTAGAATCTTACGATTGGTACACTAGAGGACAGATATATTGTCAGCTCGCCCATGCAGGATCGTGTAGCAATGTCACGAGCTTTTATTCGGCATACGAACTTCATGATATGTGTTCGCACTTGCGATTGTGGGCAACCATCAGCTCTGTAATGGCATAATGACATTGAGAATTTGTGCCGGACCGGAACTCGAACCTGGGTGCCCTGCTTTACGCAATAGATGGCCTTAACCGCTTTGGCTACCCGTGTACAACACACGGCCAGACCCAAACTTCCATATGTTGTCGCTACTGCGTCATAACCAATACTCGTGCACACATTATGCAATTCTCGTATAGGGGAGGAAATTGTCATTGAAAGTCGCTGCCTGGTAGCGGCGGAAACATACTTTAACGACACAAAGTTCCTTCAGATATGCATGCATGTCAGAAGGAACGGTGCTTCTTACTTCTTAATAACACAGGCACTGTGCTATCGTATCGCAGCATATGAGCTTGTTTGCGGCAGAACACAACGGCCAGCCGCAGTGGCCGAGCGGTTCTAAGCGCTTCAGTCTGGAACCACACGTCCGCTTACGGTCGCAGGTTCGAATCCTGCTTCGAGCATAGATGTGTGTGATGTCCGTAGGTTCGATAGGTCTAAGTAGTTGTAAGTTCTAGGGGACTGATGACCTCAGATGTTAAGTCCCATAGTGCTCAGAGCCATTAGAACCATCTGAACACAGCAACGTAAAGTGCCTTGATTCAGCATTTGAGACTGGCACCAAGACACGGCAACGACGCATACCCTGAGTCACCGCATGAACTTGATTCGAGAAACACAAGTATCTCCACGGATAGTGCGACCCCATCTAGAACACTACAGAATATCAGTGCAGCATGTCGACAGCGTGCGTCAAACTACAATAATTGGATATACGCCGTCTTTGCAGAGGAGTCTCGGTTCTGCATACAGGATCACGATAGTCGTATACATGTGTGGAGGCTCGGAGGAGAACGAAAGTTTCCAGATTACATTTTTCATTGTCATACGGGACTAGCATCTTGTGTGATGGCATGATGTGCCATCACGGGCACAACAGTTACCTACGGTTCTCACAGAGGTTAGTCGGGACAGCAGGAGTTAAATTTCTGACCTGTTGAAGGTGGTGGCTGTAGGCTCTCTTCGAGATCTTCTCTATGTCACCTTAGAACAAGATAACGCAAGATCGCCAGTTGTCCGTCCTATCCCGACACACCCCGATACAGAAGGCGTTCGACTTTTTCCATGATTAGCACTTCCTCAAGATCTCTCACCCACCGTAAATATTGTCGTATGTCGCTGTAGGACAGTTCGCAAATACTCGATGGTCAACTCCGAAATGTAGTTGAAGAAATATCGAATGATGTAGAAAAAGTCAGCGTGCCGGTTTAGATCCACTGTGCAACCAGAGATGCTCTAGGTACTAAATCTCATATTTATACACATCCATTATCCTCTTCGATCTCGATGCGTCTGTTTCTTTCTAGATAGACGACCACTGTGGGGGACACCTGGAGATCATCTCTCTTCACGGTGACAATAAGTCAGAAAACCTTTTTACGGTGACAAGACGACCAAATCAATGAAGAATAGTCACACTGTAATTACAGATACTGAAATGTTCTTCTGTCACACAAATAAAATAAAAATCACAAGAACATTACAGAATTATTTCAATTTCGTGGATTCATTAATAAAATTTTTCTGTACTGCGTTATTCAAAAGTGATGATGTACATTTCACACAAGGAAAGTAAAGAGGAAAAGTAATTAAAAAGCTCTAATCAACATGGGTCCACAAATCAAACATTGTCGAGATACAACACATTTTCTGTGGCGGTGTTGCGGTTCATGAGTGTTTAGGAACATATGGCATCTCTAAACGTTAATGTAGGTGTTAGATATGTTGTCCACGTGTCTGATGGAACGCTAAACTTGTCTCTGAAATGAGCTGCGGATCCTCTAAGGCAGTCCTGGGGAATTCAGTCAATTCTGGAAGGCTACATCAAACCGCAAGCGTAATTCCTCAAATTAGTTGACGTCTGTAGCGTAGACCAGGCTGTTGACATGATCCCATGCACAGAAATCCATGGTACCTAAAACCGGAGACCTTAGAGGCCATGGCACAGGAACTACTCTGCCTATCCAATCTTGAACATACGTCCGAGTTAGAAGCCGGTGCACTCGTAAATGAAAATGTGCTGGAGCACCGTCGTGCATGAACCACATGTTCACGGGTTATTCCAGTGGGACATCATCATGTTCATGTGGAAGTACAGTCCGCGGAAAGTACTGTTGTCCGGTTAGTCTCCGTGGTAGGATGTTGGATCCAGTTACTCGGTCTCCGAGCGTTCCTGCCCAGCCGTCCAACGAATAACGCAGCTGATGTCGTGATACGTGAGTTGCATTATGACTGTCATCGGCCCAAATGTGTCAGTTGTGGTACATAAAAATACCGTCACGGGAAAATCCAGCCTCATTCATAAACACAATACTGCTTACAATCTGGGGATTCAGGTTACACCGTTGTTGCACCCATTGGCAGAAATTCTGTCCAGGACGGAAGTCTGCATTATTGCGAGCTTCTACTGGCTGTAGATGATATGCATAGAGTATTTGGCGATGTAAAATCGATACACACTGCTGTGACTCAGGACACGCTCTTGGGTAGCAATCTTCCCTTTTTGAAGTACTCAGATGTTCGTATACATTGTGCAACACCATTTCCCCATGATTGGGCGTTTCAGAGCTAGGTCGACTTCTCCTACATGCTGTACGAAACTCTCGGTTTCTCTAAGACGCTGAATTAACCGGGCAAATGTCCGTCTGTCGGGCTGCCTGAAGAGAGGAAAAGCTTCTCCATACAACTGCGCAGCCTCAAGGGCACTGCCATACACTTTGCATACATGAAGTGCATTTCAGCGTACCCTTCATTGGTGTAAAATCTGTCCATGGTGCCTTCACGTCCGTAACGGATGTGAGGCCGGTACGGCACAATGCGCGGAGGAGGAAAGGGAAGAAGTAGCGCATACGTAAACAAACAGATAGTCGATCCAAAACCTTGAGATACCAACGTAAATACCGCAGTAACGAGGGGCGATTACTGTTGGTTTCCAACACGAAATAACGGGACACCTCGGCAACGGTTGATTTCCAGACCCACGTTTATAAGAACTTTTCAGCTATTTTTGACCTGTACTTTCCATGTGTGAATTATTGTACATAACTTCTGAAACACCCAGTATTTGTTGCTTCCATTATTTCCTTCGGGGCCACTTGTAGAGAAAACCTTAAGTAGTGTAACCAATTTCTCATTAATGTAAAGTAAATGATAAATTATTTATGTCATCCTGTAGCATCTAAAGGCCTGTGGGGCCTCAGCTTATACCGACTCGAGACAGTCTGTATTGTAGTGTACTTTTATCGTGTTTCGTTGCGAGCGACTAGTTTAATCTGCAAAACTGTGTGACTTGGTGTACCGTTAGTGCCTTTCTTAGCTTCTAACTAAATACTCATAAATAACACTAAAATTTACACTATAAGAGTTCTCTGCACTTAAATCATAGACAACTATTAACATGTAAACAACGATTAGCCGCGTGGAAAACAGTTGGAATATTAGTTACGATGTTGTACTTCCTCCGAAGTATTTAGTGAAAATGTAGGTCCTCCTACACAGAAACAAAGTTGAACATTTTTCTTCACACCTTATATTTAAGTATCGTTTTCATAATGAATGTTATCCACTAAAATATTTTATCAGTTTTATTCCAGAGCCGAGAACCAACACTAACCAACATTGAAAACTTTCCTTCTGAAAATAAATAATTCTCCCTTATAGTCCTGAGGCAACGAATTTTGAATACAGTGCTGTTAATTAGATTTGAAACAGTTCATGAGGTTATATTTCAATACTGCTTTTAGCTTTAAATGCCAGAATGAAACTCAGAAGAACCTTAACGATTAATTTTGTTTTCGTCTTGAGAAACATAGCGAAGTGATTTAATGAAGTACTGTTACAATGGGACACTTCAAAGTTGACATATCAAAATTGTGTGTCTCAACTTTCTTTCGTAAAAGAACCAGGCAAACATGGCATTAAATGCACTTACTTTTATAGTTAACATATGATACACTGAAGTGCCAAAGAAACTGATATAGGCAAGCGTATTCAAATACTGAGATACGTAAACAGGCATAATACGGCGCTGCGGTCGGCAAAGCCTATATATGACAAGTGTCTGGCGCAGTTGTTAGATCGGATACTGCTGCTATAGTGGCAGGTTATAAAGATTTAAGCGAGTTTGAACGTGATGATATAGTCGGCGCACGAGCGATGGGACACAGCATTTCCGAGGTACCGATAAAGTGGAGATTTTACCGTATGACCATTTCACGAGTGTAGCGTGAATATCACGAAACCGATAATACATTAAATCTCCGACATCACTATGGCGGAAAAAGATAAGGCAAGAGCGGAACCACTGACGACCGAAGAGAATTGTTCAACTTGACACAAGTGCAACGCTTCCGCAAATATGCTGCAGATTTCAAAGTTGGGCCATCAACAAGACTAAGCGTGCGAACCATTCAACGAAACATCATCTATATGGGCTTTCGGATCTGGTGACTGCACGACACAAAGCTTTACGCCTCGCCTGGTCCCGTCAACACCGACATTCAACGATTGATGACTGAAAACGTATTGGCCGGTCGGACGGATCTCGTTAATCCATGGATCCTGCATATCAATGGTGGCTGTTCGCGCTTGTGGAAGCTCTGTAATGGAATGGAGAATGTGCAGTGGAGTGATATGGGACCCCTGTAACGTCTAGATACGACTCTGACAGGTGACTCGTACGTAAGCATCCTGTCTTATCGCCTGCATCCATTCACGTCCATTGCGCATCCTAACGGACGTGGGCAGCTCCAGCAGGACAATGCGTCGCCCACATGTCCAGAATTGCTACAGAGTGGCTTCAGGAACACTCTTCTCAGTTTAAACACTTCAGCTGGCCATCGAACTTAACAGACAGGAACATTGTTGAGCACATCTGAGATACCTTGGAACGTGATGTTCAGAAACGATCTCCACCCCTCGTACTCTTATGGATTTATGGACAGCCCTGCAGGATTCATGTTGTCAGTTCCCTCCTGCACTAATTCAGACATAAGTCGAGTCCATGCCGCGTCGTGTTGCGGAACTTATGCATATTCGCGAGGGCCCTACAGGATATTAGACAGGTGTACCAGTTTCTTTGGCTCTTCAGTGTAATTTTAAGATTGGAACAAAGACAATTCGAGCTACTTCGAATGAGAAGATAATACTGTATTCAAAAGCACAGTCGTCACAATTTCTGTTAACAGAAGTAAGGCTTTCCTGTTGCATTAGTAATTACGAAATAAATTGCCTATAGCTTGCCTTAACAGAAGCAATGCAGTTGAGAATGTAGTGCAAAACTGCTCCGACAGTGTCTTCACCTTTCATGTTATTGAGAATTTCCAAAGAGGCTATATTTTCTAGCTTTTGGAATCATTCTTGAATTACGATGCTGCAATTCTCGCCGCATCTTATACTGCCTAGAAATATCTTACATCCACAAATAAAGTTTACATTACATGACTTATTGGTGCAAAAGTAACAATCATCGACCGTCACCATAAATTGCAGCAATGTCAGCAAGGAATATTAAAACTTTGATTAGTGCACCATTACTTAACCTAACTCAACGGCTGCTCGCAGGCTATTTCCGCCACTTCAGTCTGTCTGCCACACGTCCCGGTGTAAAGAAAGAGCTTTCCAGAAACGAAAACTACAAGTCCACCGACTAACATACCGACACTGTCGTCTAGGTCTCTCTACTGTGCATTTCTCCAGTAGAAAAGCAGCTCAAAAAACGGAAACGGCAAGGGAAAAGTCTATCAGTACACAGGCGTAAAGCAATGCCATTTCTTAACTCAATACTGCTGTTTACATTTTAATAAACTAGCTGAGTACCCGTCGTTGCCTGAGTAAGTATGCCAGTCTTCTATTACTCCAACTTCTCCATCTCTCAGTACATCTAAATCAGCATCACCTCTTTCTCCCCATCTCCTCCATCTCTAGTATTTGTCCATTTCCACATGCCCCTCTGTATCCATCTCCTCTTGTCCCATGTGTCAATGTGCTCCTTCACCCTCTGTCCACCTGATTCTTCCCCTTCAGTCCATCTACTCCTTTCCTCAATCTGCTCCCTCCCCTCTGTACATATCCTCCTCTAATTCAATGTATTCCTCCCCCATATGTCCATCTCCGGCTCCTCCAATTCCATAGCCTCCTCTACATTTGTTTATCAGCCTCCTCCTCCTCCTCCTCCCTCTGTTCGTCTCCTCCTCTCTATCTGTCCATCTCTTCCCACCTCCTATATCTGTCCATCTCCTCCTCCCACCTCTCTCTGTCCATACCTACTTCCCCCCCTCTTCTGCTCATCTCCTCCTCTCCCCTTTCTCTGTCCATTTCCTCCCCTCCCTTCGTCTGTTCATTCCCTCCTTCAGTCACTCTCTGCCTATCTTTTCCTCTCCATACCTCCCTCGATTTCCTCCTCCTATCTGTGCCTATCTCCTTCTTCACCTAGCTGTCTGTCCAACTCCTCGCCCACGCTTCACTCGCAGTGTTATCACACTCACTCCAATAGGAGACTGGTGGATCTTTCCCCTTCGGTATGTCTTTCCAGATTGTAACTAATAAGCGTACCAAATGTCATTGAATTCGTTCCAGGGGTTTGCGGTGATCTTTTTACCCGGGAATTTGCTCGCGTACGCGCATTTCAAATACATTTCATACTTATTTAATAAA
Organism: Schistocerca piceifrons; assembly: GCF_021461385.2. NCBI lineage: Eukaryota > Metazoa > Arthropoda > Insecta > Orthoptera > Acrididae > Schistocerca > Schistocerca piceifrons. The sequence goes on from NC_060144.1 coordinate 280,272,210, forward strand.
TTGTATGCAGTATTTGTTTAGGTAATTCACCTGTACGCTTAGCGAATTGGACCCAGCAGTTTCATTTTCACGCAGCTCAACGTTTATGACCTCGTATCTCCTAACTACGTGCTGTACAATAATTTTGCAAGTACATCGAGTGGTGTATGTGCCTATTGCCTGAGAACTGTGTTGTGAATAGAGTTTGTAGCAAAGAAGCAATAAACGAAAAAGTCATGCGTGATGCGGCAATTCTTCATGCATTTGAGTATTTATGATGTCATATCTCCTGCATTAAGAATTGTGAAATGATGCAATTTTTCTGGCACATTCTGTGGTACATGTGCATACTGTGCCAAACATGCGTTGCAAATACAGTTGGCAATAAAAAAGTAATACATTAAATCATCATTCTTCACGTGGCAGTTTTACTGTATGAACAGCGAAAATATAGTAAGAGCTAACAAATTTTTCCTTTCATCATTTTGTGCGGATCGTCAGCGAGAAAAGCTTCGAAAAGAGTGTAGAATAACAAAGGACTGTTTTTGGGCATCTGCTCATTTTTCAGGTGGCCTGCATTCTTGCAAATATTTCACTGTTCAGATAAAGAACGGAGAATGTGATGATGACTAAATAGACACAAATGAAGCATTTCGATATGGACAAGTGACATGTGTTGTAAAATATTATGGTACTTACATATAGCTGGTGTATCCACATCATTCCGAATTACCTTTATCACATCATTTTTACAATAATTTTTCGTTTTGTTGTCTGTTAACTGCATGTTACTCACAGTGCTAATTACTAGAGCTTCGTTATTATGTCTTTGACAGATAGTCCCAATTTAGATGTTAGTAACTACAGATGCACATGCACTCGAGGCATCCAACACCTTTACGTCTGAAAACCAATGGTATGGTCAAAGAGTTTTGGTCAGGGAAGTGCCATTTGCATACATCAGCTATATGTAATTACTATAACATTTTACAACACATGTCGCTCGCCCATATCAAAATGTTTCATTTGTGTCTGTCTAGCCGTTAACACATTATTTGTTTTTGAATTGAACAGTGACCTCCAATAGCGAATATGGAAACATATACTTGAATGGAAACCTCCAGAATATGGGCATAAGCTCGAACCGGTCGTCTGTTAAATAAAATCACGTTCTATTGTGCCTGGTACCGGATATTACTCTACATCCTGTAATGGAAGACTTAGGGAGGTAAGCTTCATCCTTTATGGATAAAACACATGTAAGTTTCGCAAAGGTTCCAAATTATACGTAAGGTTTGTTTCAAGTCTCTTTGTGCTCTCATTCTCAAATACAAGATGACTAAATTAAGGGTATTCGCGCGTTGTGCGCTACACTGCTTTTTTACCCAATCACAACCCCTTTAATGGGTGTGTGCTTCTCACCCCTACAGAGATTGTGTGCAGACAGTAAGTGAAATGTTTACTAAGTCTCGTTGAAATCAGTCATGGGGATTAGTAGGAGATGTGAAGCATATGTACGTACATACATACATATGTACATACACTCCTGGAAATGGAAAAAAGAACACATTGACACCGGTGTGTCAGACCCACCATACTTGCTCCGGACACTGCGAGAGGGCTGTACAAGCAATGATCACACACACGGCACAGCGGACACACCAGGAACCGCGGTGTTGGCCGTCGAATGGCGCTAGCTGCGCGGCATTTGTGCACCGCCGCCGTCAGTGTCAGCCAGTTTGCCGTGGCATACGGAGCACCATCGCAGTCTTTAACACTGGTAGCATGCCGCGACAGCGTGGACGTGAACCGTATGTGCAGTTGACGGACTTTGAGAGAGGGCGTATAGTGGGCATGCGGGAGGCCGGGTGGACGTACCGCCGAATTGCTCAACACGTGGGGCGTGAGGTCTCCACAGTACATCGATGTTGTCGCCAGTGGTCGGCGGAGGGTGCACGTGCCCGTCGACCTGGGACCGGACCGCAGCGACGCACGGATGCACGCCAAGACCGTAGGATCCTACGCAGTGCCGTAGGGGACCGCACCGCCACTTCCCAGCAAATTAGGGACACTGTTGCTTCTGGGGTATCGGCGAGGACCATTCGCAACCGTCTCCATGAAGCTGGGCTACGGTCCCGCACACCGTTAGGCCGTCTTGCGCTCACGCCCCAACATCGTGCAGCCCGCCTCCAGTGGTGTCGCGACAGGCGTGAATGGAGGGACGAATGGACACGTGTCGTCTTCAGCGATGAGAGTCGCTTCTGCCTTGGTGCCAATGATGGTCGTATGCGTGTTTGGCGCCGTGCAGGTGAGCGCCACAATCAGGACTGCATACGACCGAGGCACACAGGGCCAACACCCGGCATCATGGTGTGGGGAGCGATCTCCTACACTGGGCGTACACCACTGGTGATCGTCGAGGGGACACTGAATAGTGCACGGTACATTCAAACCGTCATCGAACCCATCGTTCTACCATTCCTAGACCGGCAAGGGAACTTGCTGTTCCAACAGGACAATGCACGTCCGCATGTATCCCGTGCCACCCAACATGCTCTAGAACGTGTAAGTCAACTACCCTGGCCAGCAAGATCTCCGGATCTGTCCCCCATTGAGCATGTTTGGGACTGGATGAAGCGTCGTCTCACGCGGTCTGCACGTCCAGCACGAACGCTGGTCCAACTGAGGCGCCAGGTGGAAATGGCATGGCAAGCCGTTCCACAGGACTACATCCAGCATCTCTACGATCATCTCCATGGGAGAATAGCAGCTTGCATTGCTCCGAAAGGTGGATATACACTGTACTAGTGCCGACATTGTGCATGCTCTGTTGCCTGTGTCTATGTGCCTGTGGTTCTGTCAGTGTGATCATGTGATGTATCTGACCCCAGGAATGTGTCAATAAAGTTTCCTCTTCCTGGGACAATGAATTCACGGTGTTCTTATTTCAATTTCCAGGAGTGTACATACATACATATATAGATTCATTTTTATGCTCCTATGGATTATTGCATCCTCAGTAACAAAATGACTCTGAGCACTATGGGACTTAACTTCTAAGGGTCATCAGTCCCCTAGAACTTAGAAGTACTTAAACCTAACTAACCTAAGGACATCACACACACCCATGCCCGAGGCAGGATTCGAACCTGCGACCGTAGCGGTCACGCGGTTCCAGACTGTAGCGCCTTTAACCGCTTGGCCACCATAGCCGGCCCTCAGTAACAGACTACACTTCGTAGATATGACTATTTAAATACATGAGAGAAATGAAGTGTTTGATTGTTACTCACAACGATCGTACTTCTATAAATATAACATCTCTCTCCTAATATTCACACTGAAATAATCGTTAAGAACTTGTATGAGATACTGTCAACAACCTAAGAAAATGTAAATGTGATACTTGTCCATTACAAGTGAAAATAAGCAGATGTCACTTTTTTTCTGACAGTGCTGCGGAGAAGTTGGAGAAAATTACTGAGTGAAGTTCATCTGTCAATATTAATCAGTTAGGTTAAAGATGTGAATGACTTGAGATCTAGTTTTTTCACTGCAGTTTTGTTATCGAGCCGAAACTCAGTTGCTCAAGTTCCAATATCTCGGTGGCTTTTCTCCGCGAATTCCCGACAGGAGGTCCTTATCTTCGCCAGGGCGAGCTCTCATAATTCAGAGGCAGCACAATAGCGGCCAGGTCGCGCCTCTACTCGTTCCCGGGCGGTCCGGCCGGAGGGCGGATGAAGTATGGATGACAACCAGCTCCTGCGAGGATTACCTCTCCTGCAGCAGGCAGACCGCCCAGGCGGAACACTTGGCTGAGACGTCGGGACACCGAGGGCCTCTCCCACCAGCTCTCCTTCATAGCTTTCTCCGGAGTCCCAGGCCTGTGTAAGTGCGTGCTTGAGCACTAGAACAAAGGCCTCATCGTATCCAGCACATAAAAGCATACTGAGCATCAAATTTTTATTACTTTCTTACCTAGAATGAGGGAGAATTACCCACTATTCATTTGCTTCAACGAATAGCATCTGTATCGGGGAAGCTTAGCAAAAGGAACCTTATGATGAAATTCATAACGATTTTATTTGGCATGTTTTAAATTAGTATATGTAGCCTACAAAACACACACATAGAGATCAACGAGAAACGTGAAGTACCCTTGAAACATCGCCTTAGAAAAATTCATGAATTACTGTGCTGGTAAACCCCTTACGTTATTTGATTTTCAAACAGCTGTGCAAAACTGAACGTACTCAGACATTTCTCTCTTTACTTATTCTGATCATCACTAAACTGACACACAATATTTTTAGCGCAACGGAATCTGATTTTCAATAATAGCTACAAAAGAATGGCCGTGATTAACAATAACCAACACCTTTCATGAGTCACTTACCTCACAAAAATCTGCGTTACTCGAACTACTGCAATACAGCGAGTGTCAATACTGTCAGGTAAATAAAGAATTCTTACTACTGATAGGCATACTAAGCAAATGAAAGATTTTGATAGAGAACAAATAATGTATTTACCTTAATAATATTCAAAAGTTATCATATATGTATATCAGTTCATGATATACAGTATTACAAATTTACTCTATCTGATGGACACGCGTCCAGATCGTCCGGTCTCAAAATTCTGCCATCTCTCTCCCCACACCCACCACTGCTGGCGGCTCACCTCCAACTGCGCAACGCTACCCGCTGTTCACATCCAACTGCCAACACTACAATAGCAAATACTCCAACAATGCAAACCAGCCACAGACTGCACACAGCACAGCCAGTGATGTTCATACAGAGCGCTACGTGACATTACCAACATAAAAACCTAAACAGCCTACTTACCCCCTTAAGACACGGTGGTATGTCAATGAAACTTCGTACACGTGCACATAATCGATGGATATGTAAATCAGAGTTGCAGTCCTCTGTGTAAGGTAGAAAGCCACCAGAGTCCATTAGTTTTCTTTATGTTTACTGCTGTTACCAGGCCTCTTAGGATGTATAAGGCGCTTAAACAGGATCAGACGTTCAGCAAACACAGTGAGATGCCATATACCCGTGTAGGACAGCCTAATCAGCACCTGCCTGAGCGTAAGAAGTGCTTCATTGTGGGCTGATCGAATCGTGTATTAATTGAATGGGCGTCAAGATATGACAGTGGTCCGAATCTGGATTCCATGGGGAATGAAGAAGAAATATCCATCAAGGTTCTGTTTGACCATGCATTACCATCACGAGTGATGATTATCGTGGCATGAACCAGGCACATCCTAACCACTTCGCATTTGCGCTGTCGTCATAAATAAAGTAATGGAATTCCTGCAACATTCTGGGCCATTCCACACCACTGGTCGCAACCTAGCAGGAGTCGACCTAGGGAATTACCATTCCGTATGTAGGCTGGCGTTAACACCTTGACACAGTCTGCCCCATTTGGAGCGGTGCCGTGAGTGGAAAGCTTGGATAGCTGATGAATGGCATCGCACTGTGTTTAGCAATGAATTGCGGTTCTGCGCTATTCCAGATGACCGTGGAGCGGCAAAGGTGCCTTACTCCGGGCGTCAAGATGTGATGAGCCACCAGGTATGAATTCACGTCATGGCTGCTAGTGATTAAGCTGACTCTGGTGGCACAACGGAAAGCTTAGGATATCTTGCGTCCTCATATGTTACCTTTCAGCTACAGCAACGTTGTGCCACTTTTCAACAAGACAGCACTCGTCAACATATGGCACATACCTCTATGAAATGTCTGCGTGACGTTGAGTTACTGTCTTGGCCACCTATGTCCCCAGATATCCAGATATATCCCGGACAGAACACCTGTGGGACGCTGACTCCTTGCCAATACCAGTGCCCAGTATATCATGGACCAGTTACAACAGTTGTGGGTCGTCTCGCCTCAGTAGAAGCTACTGACTGGCTATAATGGAAGTGCAGCTACGCACAGACCTCCAGTGCAGTCTCTGATTTCCGTACGGAACCAAAACTTTGTAGATATGCAAATCCGTCAATGTGGAATCGATTTACGCTGAAAAAAAAGTTTAGGTTTTGACCTCTAGGAGCAAATCAGGCGTTGTGAATACAGCAAAGAAATACAGACTTGTTTCCAGCTGTAATGGATTAGAACGAGACATGGACAGAAGAGATCAAAAAAGTCATTTTTTATTTCACTGTTAGCCGCCACTTACTCAATTTGTCCGATATGAGCTCCGGAGACGTTGACGAGATGCTGCATCCGTAGAACGACGTAACCCACAGTTGCTTGCAGGAGATCTACTGGAATCTGAGTAATATGTTCACGTATACTAGCTTTCGGATGCTGGTAAATGTGTTCTTTTTGATATCGCCATACCCATAACTCACATGATTGTGATCAGGTAAGCTTGCAGGCTACGGACAACCTCTGGACATGCCACGTTCGTGGAAGGTTGCATTAAACATATCTTCCGCTGGACGAGCGACTTGAAGTACCCCATAATTCATTAAAACCAACACACACGAAAGTAGGAATCACAGGCTATATGTTGAGGTCTCGTTAATGTGAAGGACCCTCTGTGTGTATTCTCTTCAGAGAAGAACGGACCGAGAATAAACGTCCTTGTGAATCACATAGTAACATGCGGTGAGTGCAGTGGCTCTTCGTGCACAAGATGCGGTTTAACAATACCCCAGATTCACCATCTCTATGTACTCGCTGCACGCTTTAGTGTAAAATAAGCCCAGTCACTCCATAGAATATTTCCCGGCCACATGTTATAATGAGTATTTGACGCACCTAATTGGGAAGCAAGTGTAACGGATGCATACCAAGGGACGGTCTGAAGATGGAACATATACCGAAACCGGTAGACCGTCGGGAAAAAATATAAATTATGACTACAGACTAAAATATATGTTTGTTCCGTAGAGCTTTGGTCTCTGTTCCACAGATAAAATTTCGGGAATATGTAACATGCCAGTAACCTCGATTCGTGACAGAAACCGAAGACCAAATTCTGGCAGACCCTGCGGATCACGAGGTTTCAGTTGCTGCGCCGTCTCGTTCATGTACGGGTACATGTGTCAAATAGATCGCAAAAACTTTTCGTACTCTTTAGCGTGGGATTAACAGCTCTCCTGACATTGCACGCTCACTATCGCTACCTCGGACACAGGCTTCATAATCAGTTAGAGCAACAGCAGCCTCGTAAATAGCTTCCACCAGTTTGGGACGCCTTCGTTTTCCAGCTGCCACCCTAGGCTCCCCCTTGTTTTCGAATTTCATTAACATCGTCTTTAAACAATTAAATGACATCCGGTCTCGTCTCAGACCTTGAGGTCGATGATACTGTCTCAAAAAGCACTGTAGTTCGCGCCGTTCGCGTATGTTTCACTGATAGCGTTTTCTCACATTATGACTTTCCTGCCGTTCTTCTAAGTTTCACTGATGGTGTTTTCTCTCATTATGGCTTTCCCGCCGTTCGCTTAAGTTTCACTGATAGTGTTTTCTCACATTATGACTTGTCAAATGCATTGTGGGTGTCACACCACCACACAAACAGTGTACAGTGACAGATTTGCACCTGTTGGCCAAAATTGGAACAAAATTTTTTCCAGCTTAAGTGGGTTCCACATTAACGCCTTATCGTAACTAGCAAGTTTCTCTGCCATACGATAATTGCAGCCCACACTGGAGCTTCGTTAATTATAACCACCCGGTTCGACTTGGTGAAACCCATTTCAACCGAATCTGTGCGTGAATCTAGACCACATGGAATGCAACGTCATACTGATAAGTGGGCTTATTCTGCCAAGTTCCTTGGAAATATGACTCGATTCCGTAAGCACATTTCCATTTCTATGTCTCCGTGCTTTAAGGGTGCTTCCACGTTTCTCTCAGGTAGTGTATATACGATTATATTATGACGAATTACTTAATGGCGTGATGGTACACATTTCAAAATCGATATAAAAGCGAGTTTGCGTTGCACGGATTCGTCAAATGTTTGATATGTTTCACGGGTTATGTGGCACCAGATGCCTACGCAGAGAACAGTAAATCACGGAGTGGTGTGTGGAGGGCACAAAGAAAGTCCCAGAGGTTGTATGCTGAACATGCGTACTTTCATGGGCAAAACATGAATGTTAGTTCACTACAATGCTCCTAAAACCACTGTAGTACGAATATGCCCCTGTGGCAGGGACAGCTCTTTTGTTGGAAGACGCCTTCGCCGGCGTGGAAGACATCAAGCATGAAGGGATGCAGTTCGTCCGCAATAACTTTCACATTGTTCGTTGAAAAGCCAAGTAAATCAGCCCCGTAATACTGCTCGCACTAGAATGCATGTTTCGTTTTACCACTCGTCCGTATGACGGCGTATCTGAACATGACCATCGACCTAATGTATCGAGAAAAGTGATTCATTCAACCAGCCGACAAGTCCCCATTGATCCCGTGCTGAATCTAATCGTAATTATCGATGTCTTTTGGTCAATATGGGAATAGGTATGGGTCTAGCGCTAAGGAGCTACCTGCTCCACATTGTATGGTGAACGGTGTGCTCGGAAACACTAGCACCAGCACCACCGTTGAAATTTTGTCGTCAGATTTGTCGCAGATCGCCACATATACTGTTTTACACAGGAGGGGAAGCTTCCGATCGCCGAGTTCTGTTGTGAGTGAAGGTACAACACCTTATCACCTATTCGTGGTTCCCTGTATTTCGTACACTTCCCATAAACGCTCACGCCAATAGCACGCGAACAGCCGACCCGATTTGTTGTTTTCGATACGCTTCTTCTCGGGACATCAGGCCCCAATACTCTTCCCTTTTTGAAAGTTACTTATGTCACAGCACGTCCCCATTTTGGACAGAGATTATAATGCATTTTTCTTTCAGTGTAGGCTACATCCATGCATTAGTCGAATCTCTCATAAACGAAATGTGACATTAAATTTTCATTGGCAAAAATGATTAAATTTACAATGAGGTTAAACGGAAACGTACCACTAACAAAACTACTGATGAAAAGAGAGAAAGAGGGTACAGACGACACATTTTGGTGAAGACCTATTTCTAGTAACAAGGCAGCTACGACTGATACGGTGCGTCAGCAGCTGACATAAAACTGTCAAAAATGCGTACGCAATACAAACACAAGTGACTGAGAATGAAATAAAATTGTTAACTTCTCATGAGTGATAGCCACAATGACAACGTTTCTTTCCCTCAAGATAGATTATAAAGGTAGTCAGTTGATTGATTATACAGGAAATAAGATTTCACGCTAATACAGATGACCAGTGCCTTATACCAGTAACTTTGATCTTAAGGGCAATGTATAAGAACGTCTTATACTTTTTCATTAGGAACTTTTTAATTTGATGTAACGGCAGCCTCAGATGAAATATATTTTCGGGGCTACGCTAATGCTTTGACTAGATAAACATCATCATAGATCAGTATAGTGTAGAAGGTAAAATGTACTGTTAATGCCTCATATTACTTTGTGAAACAATGAACTCTGTCAAATGTTCAAATGTGTGTGAAATCTTATGGGACTTAACTGCTAAGGTCATCAGTCCCTAAGCTTACACACTACTTCACCTAAATTGTCTAAGAACAAACACACACACTCATGCCCGAGGATGGACTCGAACCTCCGCCGGAACCAGCCGCACAGTCCATGACTGCAGCGCCTAGACCGCTCGGCTAATCCCGCGCGGCTGAACTGTGTCATTAACTCAAATAACAATATAGCAAGCGCAGAATTTGCCAGCATGGGAACAGCGACCGTAAGAAATTAAAATTGTACAGCAGGCACAAGTGGCATGTCAACTTTTTCTCTGATTTTACATGTCTCACTCGAGCATCTTCAGAAATGTAGAAATAAAAATTGCTTGTGCTTAGCGCCACCGTTAAACGCAAAAACGAGTAACTCAGTTGTGTACAGTTAACATCTGGGCAGAAATGTTCTAAGATTAAAGAGCTTGTTGAGTGACTCAGAGCCATATCGATATGTTCTTTTGCTGAAAATACCTCATGAAACCTAATGTAAAGTAGTGTAATACAAGCAACACTGGTATTACTAATGTATGACAAATATCTGTTGCTTTTTCGGACTTTCACACACAAACCTAAGCAAAACATGCCTGGTCATTAAAATAATTTTACAATATACAGTAAAATTACATATTAAAATTAAGGATGCCGCTTTTACGGGAGTTAATACACGTATGTCAAGTGCACTTGTATAATCGGTTGCTAATGCTATTAAAAATATCTAAACTAACTTAGATTAAATACACGATTTAGATTGATGTCAAGATTCCTCTTACAGCTACTAGTATTAAGATGCAATATATGGAGAGCAAGATGCTTACGACATAGTACATACACTATGTGATCAAAAGTATCCGGACACCCCCAAAAACATACGTTTTTCACATTAGGTGCATTGTGCTTCCCCCTACTGCCAAGTACTCCATATCAGCGACCTCAGTAGTCATTAGACATCGTGAGGGAGCAGAATAGGGCGTTCCGAGGAACTCATGTACTTTGAAAGTGGTCAGGTGATTTGGTGTCACTTGTGTCAAACGTCTGTACGCGAGATTTCCACACTGCTAAACATCCCTAGGTCCACTGTTTCCGATGTCACAGTGAAGTGGAAAAGTGAAGGTACACATACAGCACAAAAGCGTACAGGCCTGCCTCGTCTGTTACAGAGACCGCCGACAGTTGAAGAGGGTCGTAATGTGTAATAGGCAGACATCTATCCAGACCATCACACAGGAATTCCAAACTGCATCAGGATCAATAGCAAGTACTATGACAGCTACGCGGGAGGTGAGAAAACTTTGAGCTCATGGTCGAGCGGCTGCTCATAAGCCACACATCACAACGGTAAATGCCAATCGACGCCTCGCAAGGTGTAAGGAGCGTAAACTTTGGACAAATAAACAGTGGAAAAACGTTGTGTGGAATAACGAATCACGGTACATAATGTGGCGATCCGACGGCAAGGTGTGGGTATGGCTAATGCCCGGTGATCTTCATCTGCCAGCGTGTGTAGTGCCAACAGTTAAATTCGGAGGTGGTGGTGTTATGGCGAGGTCGTGTTTTTCATGGAGGAGTCTTGCACGCTTTGTTGTTTTGTGTATCACTATCACAGCACAGACCTATATTGATATTTTTAAGCACCTTCTTGCTTCCCGCTGCTGAAGAGCAATTCGAGGATGGCGATTGCACCTTTAAAGACGATCGAGCACCTGTTCGTAATTCACGGTTTGTAGCTGAGTTGTTACACGACAATAACATCCCTGTAATGGACTGCCCTAAACAGAGTCCTGACGTGAATCCTATAGGACACCTTTGGGATGATCTGGAACGCCGACTTCGTGCCAGGCCTCACCGACCGCCATCGATACCTGTCCTCTCTGCAGCACTCCGTGAAGAATGGGCTGTCATTCCCAAGAAACCTTCGAGCACCTGATTGAACGTATGCCTGCGAGAGAGGAAGCTATCGTCAAGGCTAAGGGTGGGCCAACGCCACATCGAATTCCAGCATTACCGATGGAGGGCGCAACGAACTTTTAAGTAATTTTCAGTCAGGTGAATGGATACGTTTGACCACATAGTGTACTTTGTACCCCTATAGGTATTTTTGTATACTCATTAAGGTAACAAATTTAAAATAGCATTGAAATTTATTATTTAAACCCGACGATAATTTAGTGTGCTGACATCATAAAGATGGTACACTGTTGCCATTTTTGCGGACGTAAACACATTTCTAAGATTCATATCCGGTTATAAATAGCTTTTGCATTAAAATAAGGAGGAAATTAAAGTTTCTGTGTTTTCAGACGTTCATTTACGTATGTCGCACTCGTAAATACGCATCAAAGTAGTTCCATATGTTTGCACAAATCGAATATAGCTACATTATTCGTATCAAGATTACAATTTAGTAAGATGGGAAAACGTAAGATGCCAAACAGACCAGTGATATTGCCAGTGGTAACACCATAAATGTGGTAATGAGTCATCACTTTTACTAGATTGAGTATACTGATCTAAAATTAACCACTATTTTAACGTGATAATTATTGACACCGCAACTGACAGCAGCGTACTTGAAGTCAAACTTATTGTTGCATGTGATTTAATTTGACTCTGTTATTAGGTACATGTTCACTAAAGTGGAGAGTGAGTGGTTACTTTAAATTATTAACGGATGAAACTGTCAGGAAAAGAAATAACGATCGCAGCATAGAGCAATTCATAGACACACATTAAAAAGAGTTTGGCATCACCCCGATTCCCAGAAGTCATGAAGACAGAAGTTGACTGTGGGTGTTCCATCACAGTCTCGGTGTGAACCAAAGCGATGTTGTTTTTCGGACATGAAGGAGATACAGAGAGACATGAACTGTCGATGACATGTCTCATTCAGGCCGCCCAAGGGATACTACTGCAGTGGATGACCGCTACCTACCGATTATGACTCGGAGGAACCCTTATGCAACGCCACCATGTTGAATAATGCTTTTCCTACAGCCACAGGACGTCGTGCTACGACTCAAACTGTGCTCCATAGGCTACATGATGCACAACTTCACTGCCGACTTCCAACGGCGAGGTCCATCTTTGCAACCACGACACCATGCAGCGCAGTACAGATGGGCCCATCAACATGCCGAATGGAACGCTCAGGATTGGCATCACGTTATCTTCATCAATGAGTGTCGCATATTCCTTCAACCAGACAGTCGTCGGAGACGTGTTTGGAGGAAACCAGATCAGGGTTAACGCCATAGGCACACCGTCCAGCTAGTGAAGCAAGGTGGAGGTTCCCTGCTGTTTAGGGATGGCATTATGTGAGGCCGCTGTACGCCGCTGTTGGTCATGGAATGAGCCGTAACAGCTTTACGATACGTGAGTGCCCTCCTCCAACCCTTAGTGCAACCATATCGGCAGCATATTGGCGCGGCATTCGTCGTCATGGACGACACTTCGCACCCCCATCGTGCACATCTTGTGAATGACTTCCTTCACGATAACGACAAGTTCTCCAGACATGAACCCTATGGAAAATACCTGGGATAGATAGAAAAGGGCTGTTTATGGACGACGTGACCCACCAAACACTCTCAGGGATCTTCGCCGAATTGCCATTGAGTAGTGGGACAATCTGGACCAACAGTGGCTTCATGAACTTGTTGGTAGTACTCCACGACGAATACAGGCATGCATTAGTGCAAGAAGACGTGCTACTGGATATTAGAGGTTGCGATGTGTACAGCAATCTGGACCACCGCCTCTGAAGGTCTCACTGTATGATGGTACAACATGCAATGTGTGGTTTTCATTAGCAATATTCTGTACAGTTTCCGGAACTCTCCGAACCAAGGTGATGCAAAACCTTTTTTGATGTGTGTATATCGTTACCCTCTTCATACAAAAATAATGGTAAACGACATTGCTTCATTGCTTTTCAGTTCAGTACAATTCTCATGATAGTAAGATCAAATATATCACTGTGAAACTCTCACGAACACAATTTAATGGCAGTGTAAACATGTTAAGTGCTGGTGATCTTGAATTTAACACTGACGGGAAAAGCGTGACAAGTGTGACAAACCACTTCTGTTAAACCGACTTTAAAAGACTTTGAAAGAACATTCCAGCAACGAACCAGCAACATCCTTCGGTGATCTGAGTATCCGGATTTTGCAGAAGAGAGGAATGATGGTCTAAGAACATATGTCTCTGCGCCCACTATCAGCTGATACTTTCTCAGAAATTACGACCTGTGTGATAATGTAATACTGTCAGTTATTGTACTGTACCCATTCTCGACTGATGTGTTTATGGTTGTTGCGAGCAAGATTTAGTACTCCTCTTCTCTGATTGTTCAGTTTGTTAGGAAGTTAGATCTAGGAGTCTTTGCGCCTGTAATATTACTGGAAAAATATGTTATTTTTCTGATGTTTTGGTTACCGGATCATTGGCCTACTCTCATTGATCCTGTGTTTCAAGAGTTTACACATTGTCACAGGTACTTACCAGAGTCTAGTGGCCGTCTTACCGTCCCAGGAGAGGCGTTGTATTGCCGCTCCTAATCGTCGAGGCGAGTTGCATTCGGCTAGCCAGGAACGGTGGCGCTGTGGCCGGCCCACACGAGATCCAGTTTAAAGGCACATTTGCATTCTGAGCTTTTCTTATCACAAGACGTAATTGTAAGGAATGAAATAATCTGAGCCACAGATATAGTCCACGGCTATATAAATATTGTATGCTGCCGCTGGAAACATTTGAAGATTTAAAGATGAGGAGCCACCTTTTGTTTTCTAGGTCTTGTCCTGATCGGACGTATTTAGGCGCACCGCCATTAATACTACAAATATTTCATTATTTTATTCACGAGTTGGAATCGAACGGCACACGTAATCACACAATGTAAGTGTGGTAATTTTTAACTGTGTTTTCATTTCAGAATAGAGCTATTACTAACCAATCAATTTTTTTGTGTGTCTTTAGTTATTATAAGATTATTGGCTGACCTGGCATGGCAAAAGGTTCCGTACTTTTGTGCAAAAAGTCGTCCAGCTCGAACCACCGTCGTTTTCGGGTGCTGTCTTTTCACGAAGTCCGATATTAGAAAATTCACACAGAGAAGAAAACGGTTAATAATACATGACGGACTTTTAACGAAAATGCCATGCACAAGCGCCGAGAGTTTGTATAAATTTACTCAAATTGTATTACTTCAGTTCATTGTATAATTTCCATCCAATTACGAATGAGCAAAACGAACCCCCCCCCCCCCCCCCCCAAAAAAAAAAAAAGATTAATGAAACCACCGACGACTCAGCAGCTTCGCAGCGGTAGGGCGCACCTTCAGCATCTCGACGTTGAGGGTTTCTGACAGCGGCGCTCAATGTAGGATCCACAGTCTGACCCACAATGTGTCTGCAAGCACACTACTTTAGCAGATACAGTAATTCAAGTTTACGTACTTTTGGTAACATGGAGAAAGAGGATGAGCCCGACGTAAATATTTCAGATTATCCGATAATAATATCACGGTGATGAGAAAGTGACATTGTTGAATTCGGAGCGGAAAATAATAGGAATGACACCACTATGAGCGACTCTAGTGATTCTAGAGACGAGGTAGCTCTATGCTGGTTCTTGGGAACGTTAAACAAGATGATACTGAACTATAGTAGAGTAGAACGATAACGGGAATCTAATAGTCAGAAATTAGGAAGATAACTAAAATCGGACAGTTGTCGAGTAGAAAGATAACTAAAGGCTGCTTGTGATGGAATTGGGAATAATGTATAATGCTACGTTCATGAACAAAGGAATAATCTAGCAAATACCAAGCAAAGAAAAATCACGAAAATTACAGTAAGTTTGTTGAAGAAGTATCTGTAGAGTTGACAATGTTGCGGTACCTAACGTAATACAGGGACAAGATGAATCCATTCGTTGCGTTAGGGAAGAGATCCCAAGCTTAAGAGGCTCTTCCAAACTAGCTGTGAATGTATCCAGTAGTTCGGTAAAATCAGAGTGACAAGACAAGTAGAAAAAACTGTGAGGTAGGAATTAGTAAAGTGAAAATCTGTTTAGACACACACACACACACACACACACACACACACGCACGCACAAACACATACGCTTAAACGCACACAAACACCCATACACAAACACACACGTGCGTGCGCCGTAAATTGGTGTGGCATGATTGGTTGTGAGTCCCTAAAGGAGGATATTCAAGTTCTCTCGATTGGACGCCACTTCTTTGACATGTGCGCCCTTAACTGACGTGCGCGCCTATAACGTACCTTAGTAATTCTAGCGGGAAAAGGGGATTTACACTTTAAGGTAGAATGCGTACCATTTTTCGTACCTGCCGAATCACCGCATTGTTAAGGCAAGTGAGTAAAGAAGTAATGTCTGTGCGTAGGTTAATACTGGGTAACTGAAGCGTTAACCTTTTGAATATCAGTGATTTATGCCTGAAACTATCATATATATAGTATAGTTTTTTTAGTACCAGTATCTTTGTCACGAAACCACCGATTCTACTGCAAGACAGAGACATCCAATGGCACAATGAGGCACTTCTAAGAGTGTAGTGTATTATGGCAGTAACTTACCAGCGTTCAAAGGAACAGTCGATGCGGAGATTGTTCATCATGATTGTAGGAATTGTGACGTGTTTTCAATGCTAATTGTATTGAGAATATAATTGGCAGTGTAAGTAAGTATATATAATGTTAATGTACCGTAATTTTGGTTTAGTTTTGTCGCTCGCATGACTGGCTTCGAAATGAAACCAATGAAGCATTATGTCCTTTTTATGTAACTATATTAAATTAGAGCATTTTTTTGCTTATTGCTCAGTTAGGTGGGTACCTCAGGGTAGAAATATCTCCACATTTTGATCCACTCATGGTCTATGGATAGCGTCTTCGAGTAGTAATCAAAATGTTCTCAGCCACAGGTTCGAAACCCGACACCGCTTACATTTTGATTAATAATCAGCATTGGCGGCCGAAGACTTCCGGCATAATAAGTCACCCTCATTCTGCCAATGGCCTTGTAAAAGAGGGCGGAACAGCGGACGGAGATAAAGGACACGCTCTTCTTCTTGGGGTAAGAAACAGCATTTAAAGGCGGAAGAATCAGCAATGATCAGCGACATGAGAATGCAGAAGGCCATGGTAACCATGGGATTAAAGAGACATAACGTGTATTAACAGGACATGTGGCCTGTAACAGAAAAAGTTTCTTGATGATTTATCCACTGCCAAAATATATTCCAAAATAGAGCTCCATTCTCTATCTCCCGGAGTGGACTGCCAAGGGGGAGGTCACTATCAGAAAAAGACTGAATTAACAGCGAAAAATAACGTTCTACGAGCCGGGGAATGGAATTTCGGAAGCTTGAACGTGGCAGGGAAGCTCGAAAATCTGAAAACGGAAATGCAGAGGCTCAGTCTAGATACAGCAGGGGTCAATGAAGTGAAATTGAAAGAAAAGACAAGGATTTCTGGTCAGATGAATATAGCGTAATATGAAGAGCAGCAGAAATGACATAGCCTGCGTTGGATTCGTTATGAATAGGAAAATAGGGCAGAGACTGTTCTACTGAGAACAGTTCAGTGATAGTGTTGTTCTTATCAGAATCGACAGCAGACCAACACCAACAACGATAGTTCAGGTGTACATGCTGACTTCGGAAACTGAACATGAATAGATAGAGAACGTGTGTGAGGACACTGAGAGGGTGAAACAGTATGTCATCAATATTCGTGACAGCGGCTAGATTAGACTGTGTAAAAATTGGACTGTAAAAAATTATGGACTTTGTACGGGAGCTGATGACCGCGTAGTTGAGCGCCACGCAAACCAAACATCATCATCTGACTTTCGAAAAATTCTCATCCTCACAATCCCAAAGACTGCCAGAGCTGAGAAGTGCGAGAATTATCGCACAATCAGCTTAACAGCTCATGCATCGATATTGGTGACAAGAATAATTTACAGGAGAATGGAAAAGAAAATTGAGAATGTGTTAGGTGCTGATCAGTTTGTCTTTAGGAAAGTTAAATACACCAGAGAGGCAATTCTGACATTGCGGCTGATAGTGGAAACAAGACCAAAGAAAACTCAAGACACGTTCATAGGATTTGTAAAGCAGGAAAAAGCGTGCGGCACTGTAAGATGGTGCAAGATGTTAGAAATTCTGAAAAAAGCAGTGATAAGCTATAGGTTCAAAAAATGGCTCTGAGCACTATGGGACTTAACTTCTGAGGTCATCAGCCCCCTAGAACTTAGAACTACTTAAACCTAACTAACCTAAGGACATCACACACATCCATGCCCGAGGCAGGATTCGAACCTGCGACCATAGCAGTCGCGCGGTTCCGGACTGCGCGCCTAGAACCGCTAGACCACCGCGGCCGGCTAAGCTATAGGGGGAGCCGCTTAATATACAGTATGTACAAGAGCCAAGAGGGAATAATAAGAGTGGATTATCAAGAACGAAGTGCTCGTCTTAAAAAGGGTGTAAAAAAGCGATGTAGTCTTTAGCCCAGACTGATCAGTCTGTATACTGAAAAAGCAATGACGGAAATAAAGGAAAGGTTTATCGGTGGAATTATGATTCATGTAGAGAAGATACCAGTGATACGATTCGCTGATAACATTAGTATCCTGAGTGAAAGTTAAGAAGAATTATATGATCTGCTGAGTGGAATGAACAGTCTAATGAGCACAGAGTATGGATTGAGAGTAAATCGAAGAAAGACGAAAATAATGAGGAGTAGCAGAAATTAGAACAGAGTGCAAATTAACATCAGGACTGGTGGTCACGCAGTAGATGAAGATAAGGAATTCCACTAACTAGGCAGAAAAAAAAGTGATAGACGGAGCTAATACGACATCAAAAGCAGACTAGCAGGGACAAAAAGTGCAGTCTAGACCAAAAGTCTACTAGTATCTAACATGAGCCTTCATTTGAGGAAGAAGATTCAGGGAATGTATGTATGGAGCACAGCATTTTGTGGTAGTGAAACATGAACTGTGCGGAAATCAGAACAGAAGGAAATGGTAGCATTTGAGATGTGGTGCTACAGACGAATGTTGAAAATTTGGTGGACTGATAAGCTCAGAAATGACAAGGAGAAGGGACAGGTTGATAGGACATCTATTAACGCATCAGGGGACGACTTCCGTGGTTCTAAAGGGAGCTATAGAGGTCAAAAACTGGATAGGAAGACAGACATTGGATTACATCCAGCAAATAATTGAGGACGTAGGTTGCAAGTGGTACTCTCAGAGGAAGGAATTGGGCACAGGGAAAGAATTCGTGGCGGGCCGCATCAACCCAGTCAGAAGTCTGATAACTCAAAAAAAGAAAACAGCACTATAATTGGTTTTCTTTATTATGAGT